>NC_074708.1:40424117-40620313 GCF_024334085.1 Lutzomyia longipalpis
AATAAACGATAAAAAGGAACAAAAAATATAAAGAAAATAAAAGAAAAGTTAAAAGTTGAAAGGAGTTAATTTTCTGTTTTATTGCATGTTTTTTTATTCTTGTTTTTTTTTTTTGTGTGTAAATATGTTTTATTTTTCAGTGGAATTTTATAAAATAACAAAATTAATTTTTATGTCGTTAAAACTTATGCATAAATGTTTGTTTTTTTTAATTATTTCTTTTAAAAAAATATTGTTTAACTTCAATTTGGTTATGTTGTAAAATTCCAAAATGTCTCGTGTGTTAGCACCGCGACGACACAAAGTACTTACAAGAACTCTTGCACAGCATCCGTACAAACAACTTAATGTATTTATAATTCTTACAAATAATCTCAACCTACATAATTCCTTATAATCGAAATATCCTAGTGTTTGTGACCCAACAAAATGGCGTCCAATTGAAGGAAAACTACTTGCATGCTCAATAGATGGCACCACCCACCCACAGAACTCCTGCAGCGTCAATCCTGCGGGTTTGTTATGAAGGTTATGAAACAAAATGGAGTCTCTAACAGCGTGTGACTAACAACCCCTAAATGTTGATCCTTTAAAATAAAATCACAAATAGGATCTTTTTTTAACATAAAATCTTTGTTCCTAAATTCGTATGTTGCTGTCATATCCTTGCAGGAGATATCCAAGCCGGAAAGTTTGGATTTAGCCGCAGCAACTTCTGCAAATCCCTATCGGGTGCTGGTGGAACGCTATGAGGCTCTATTGGAGGGACAGAAGAGACGCAGTCAGGTGATTGGGTTGCCAGAAGAGAGCCACACATCCGGAGATTTTAGTTCCATCCACACCAAGGATACGGATGAGGAGAGTGCAGCAGGTAGTGGTAGGCGAACAGCCGCAGCCGAAAGTGGAAAGACAACCGGAGCAAGAAGGAAGACAACCCTACGGACACCTACAGACTTCTCCGAGACCGAAACCACGAGTTCTGGCTACTCCGATGAGACCAGCAACAAAGCCACACAAACAGATGAACGAGCTGGGTCATTCCTCTGTACAATTGCCGATGGGGAGGACTGCAAGTTCAGCATCTATGACGATGCTAGCCCAATTGGTTCACGTTTCCGCAACAGACCAGAATATCGGGAGTTGTTCAAGGAAATTTTTGCTGTCCTCAAGAAGGCAGCAGAGAATCGTGATGAGGGTGACAAGCTACCACTACTTGATGACACTCATCCCCCGTCGGATGTCAAAGTACCACCTGTTACACCGGCTACAGAAGACCTCCCCGAGATTCAGGATGATGCCATTAGTGTGACTTCGTCAATGGTATCGGAACAATCGGTTGCCATGTCGGAGTGCATCACAAAAACTGAACGACGAAAGATTGAGCAGCAGAAGAAGCACGCAAATCAGGAGAATAAGCCTCCAGTTGGGCAAATTGTTGAGGATGGCCGTGTCCTAACGCCATACAAGCGCCAACCGCTCGAATACCTGTCTGTTAGTGTGAACGTACGTAAGAAGCACCGCAAGAACCGACGCAACCATGCCATAGATCGATCGGAATCACCAGCGGGACTCCCATCGCCACCAAAAGTCTTCTACTCCCACGGGAGTGGACGCAAACGGCGAGATATGCGTCCCGTTGATCTCAGCAAACTCAGCCCAAGTGGCTTCGACTGGCCCGGCAAACAATCCACCAATCGAGCTGTCTCCGAGTCACCATCCACCCCAACAGCTGGCAATAGTAGCCACAACGACATGGAAACAAGTGCCGTGGAGTTCCGTCCCAGCACTGCGTCGCAGGATCTGCAGAAGCTCAAGAAATTGGATCTATCCTACGCGGAGGTGCTCAGGAGGGCTGATAAGTGTCAGCATCAGCACTGGCGCAAGAATCAAACGCCAAATCAGCACCACAATGGCGGACATCGGCATCACCAGCAATCAAGACGCTAAAACATTCCGCGAAATGCCGCCATTTTGGCTCAACGATCCCCAACTTTTATTCCCAGATCTTAATCTTGTTCTATATTATTGAAAGAAAGAAAGAAAAATGTGTAATTTTGAACATTCTCTATAAATGTACCGAAATCCTTTGTACCATATTTTCGCAGAGGTAATCTCAAAAGAAACTCAACAATAAAATTCAAATCTATATAATAAAGAAAGGTCTCTCTAAAATATGGTGTCTGTTCAGCTATGCATTTCTACACCGTTGGTCCGATCGTGAAGAAATTTGGTACAGAGATTCCTGACACCAGGCGGTTTTTACCAACGGCATTCATTTTCCCCCCAGAGCCCCCCTTCGTAGCGCCCCCATATAATTTTCATGCTTTTTTGACTACTTTTTGAAATTGGCGCCATTTTCGGTACTATTTCCTCAAGAGAAAATGAGATGGATGCATTTTACCGCTATCCGTCTCTCTCACACTTTCACTCTTTTACTGTTTTCTCGCGTTTTCCGCCGATTTTTCCGGCCGGAAGTAAGTTTTTGCAACCAGGAAGCGACGCCGCGTCGAATGGCATCATTGGTTTGAAAAGTTCGCGAAAATGCATTTCCAGAAAAAAAAGTGCGTGTAAAATCCCCAACCGTCAAAATTTCCGCGGGCCCCAAATTTCGCACGGAGGAGCTCCCCGAGGCTCCCGGAGCACCCGTAAGTGCCCCAGGAGCCCAAAAAATGCGTTCTATGCCCACAAATTTAGGAAAAAACACGGAAATCACGAATTTTGTCGAAATGCAGAAAAAAGTTCGTTTAGTTCAAATTTTATTATTTTGTGCCCTCTCGTTCTCAATATAATCGATTTAAAATGAGTTTTGAGTGTTTTATGAATGTTTTTGTTTTAATTTGGAGCTGTTGGATACGACAAATTGCTTGGAATTAGTGCAAAGACAACAAAGGTGAGAAAACCCCCAAAACCCCCGGAATATGTGCAGAGGGCCCCAAAGAAGCTCCCCGCGGCAGGAAAAGCGGGAAAATTGCAAAGAAGTGGAAAGAAATAAAGCTTTAATACCGCCGCCAAATTATTTCGGCGTAGTACTTCAAATTTTAAATATTCTGCAAAAGAAAAAGATCTGGGGAGTTGCGCTCCCAAATTGTTACTGAAGCTCCCCGGGGGCTTCCTGAGCATTCACAGCGATTTTGAAGCCCCAAAAATTAGTTTTTTTTCTCAGTAGTTAAAAATTTCCAATCTTTCAATGAAAATGCGGAAGCATAACTCGGAGTGCTTGTGGAGAATTTCCCAAGTTTTGTAAGACACTTCCTGTGGATTGTCCATAACCTTTTCCACACGTACACAGCTGTGGGGAAGCAGCATGAAACACACGTGAAGCTTCAAGCTTGTTTGTCAACAAAAAATATATTTTTTTTTAACTTTTGGGAAAATGCGAATTTGCAAAATTTATCTACCTTCGGAGTATCACAAAGTGAATGAAGAAATCCCCCTTTGGGGATATTACGAAGAAACCAAAGAATTCAGCACATTCTTCGTCGTTACAAACAATAACGGCGGTGACGATGAAACCAAAGAAATTGGAAGGATCTCACCGATTTCGGGCATTTCCGGTGGAAAAAATAAGAGGAAAGCATCTGAATCTTCCGGCAAACCATTCCTAGACTTTCTCTACAGTCCTTCTGAAGAGAAGAATATTCTAATTAGAAGTGTAAAGTTGCCAGACAATCCGGAGGGGGATTTGCAAGTGGAGCTGATCCTCTATCATAGCCGGAATTTTAATTATTTATCCAAGAATGAGATTGTCCAAGCAGGATCACAGAATGATGTGATCAAACTAGCGCACTACCTAAAAATCAGCAGGAGTTGTGCGTCAAAATTTCCTGATTTGCATTTTTTGGGGCTCATCCTTAAGCTCCTTCTTGTTCTGGGGAAGCTGCTGAAGATCGTCTTCCCGAAAACAGCAGTTCCTTGTCATGCTGAAGAGTGGTACGAGAATATGAAGAAGAATTCACACAGAACGTAAGGTTTGATCTAATTTAATTATTTTAATCTCATTTTAATTTAAAAAAAATCTCTTTTAGTGGTCGTTGGTGGACGATAGCCTTTGATGTAGCAGCTGGATTAGCAATTCTTATTTGGCTACACCACTTGGGAAATCCCGAGGAATACCTTCTTGAATTTGCCTATGTATGTTTGATTTTTAAATTTGGGTTTTTCTGGGAGAACTTGTCGTTACGAAATATTAGATTCCTATCTCGGGAAGCATTGACCTTAACGTGGAATGTTGACCTTCAAAAACAAATTAAAAATAAGAACAAAAATTATGCAAAATAACTTTTTTTTCTCAAACGTGACCTATGGCAAATATTAGGTAAACTATTGTTGATTTTTTATAGACTTCTCTCTACCAAATTCCCCCAAAAAATCAGCAAAATTCCCATAATGAAGAATCAGGAGACAAACACGTGCATTGGGGATATTTCTCAAAGTCATTTACACTTATTTAAAAATTTTTTTTAACGAATAAGAACTCCCCAACAAAGCTAACAAACTATCAATTCAGCAATATTCCAAGAATCAACCTTGTGCGTGCCTTGCAAAAGAATGTTTTTATCGCAAAAATATTTTAATTAAACGTGCTTTTTTTAAAGATTAAAACGAGTTGAATATTCTTACAAATGTGGGTCAATATGTCTTTCCTTGAAAATAAAAAAAATCGCCCACCTTCACTCTACTTTTTTTAAATTTTAAATTAATTCCCAATCAAAACTTCCTTTATTAGTTTTTTCTAATTAAAAAATAATTTTTGGAGTTTTCTTTGAGCAACGAAAAAAAATTGCAAATTAATGGGAAAATTTCGCAATCAAGAAATTCTTCTTTTTAAAGATTCAATGTGAGAAATAAAAAGAAACTAAAAATTTAATTTCACAGAATGTCGTTTACTACCTGCGTGGCCTTCTAACGAGTCTGCGGGGAAGTCCGGCCGGTCTCAAGCTCAATGTGCAACTAAATCATTTCCTTCTCAAATGCTTCATCTATCACGTGGATCTCTGGGCTACGTTTTTGGGTAAAAAAGACAAAAAGAAAATTTAGAAAAAAAGCGAATGAATGGATTTTCGCGGGAAAATCTTTTAAATTAAAATTCCCCCTCTCTCTCCTTGCAGATATTGTAGCACCTGCACTTCACTATTTATTCTTGCCATTGTCAATTCTGGGCCTTTTTGGCTTATCATTCCAATTGGCACTCCTATCGGATTTACTTGTACTCATTACCCTCCATGCTCACTGCTTCTACATCTATGCGGCTGTGTAAGTCCAATTAAATGCAGTTTAAATTTTAAGATTAAACGCGATGATTTTTTTTAAGTTAAACAAGGCTAAACAAGGCCGTTTAGAGATAAGGTCAATTATGTTTTTATTGTACAAATAATAATTTACTTTATTGTGGGGGGTGGGGTGGCTCTGTCTTCCGTACAGGCTCTATCGATTGGAGATTTTCGGCATTGGTGCCCTGTGGAGAGTTGTCCTGGGCAGAAGGAAAAATATCCTTAAAAGTAAGTTAAAGACTCTTCCTTCTTATAATCTTTTGCGCAAGATTTAAAAAAAATCATCTTGCAGATCGCGTTGAATCGTTTGAGTACAAGAATTCCCAACTCTACCTAGCAACACTCTTCTTCGCTAGTTTACTCTTCCTCCTACCCACTGTATTGGTGTACTATGTGGTTTTTGCAACGGTTAGTTAAATATATTCTTTTTAAACTTTAATCTCTAAATGTGTAGAGCGCTGAGATTGGTGGAGGTATTCTGTTACGAAGAGAACACACCCCCATATAATATAACTAATTAAATTAATTGACTCTCTCTCCTGTATTAGTTGCGATTCGGCACGTACTGCATCACATACATTCTTCTCATTATACGAAGACGAATTCTCCATTTGCCTGTTGATACAATCATGCGATGGCTCTTTGGTGTCTACATTTCACCAGGTAATTTCACTTAAATCCTCTTCTTTTCTCGTAAAACTCGCTAAAGAGGATAGTTATATGCATTCATTCGGGTAAAATCTGATTAAAATACAAAATTTAATATTTTGTTAATTTTGCGAAATAAAAGGCTAAATGTTAAGGGAGGATGGTCAAATCCGGACCTCTTAATGTCCTTTGTAATCAGCTATTAAGATTTCTTTTCAAAAGAATGAAAATTAAATGGATTAAAAAAAACGTCTTATGAATGTTGAGATTACTGATTCACATTGACAAAATTTGACTATTCTTTTCTAACGTTTGATAGGGGAGAGCGGAGCTAATAAAGTCACGTAAGGGTTTGGAAAAAGCCAAAAATATCATATTTCCCAGCTAGATAGAACAAAATGATCTGAGAAAGAGTTATAGAGCAGTAAATTTCCTAAAGAAATAAGCTATACATTTCACTTTATCTATTTGGGAAATATAAACCCTTAAGTGACTTTTTTAAACCCCGGTCTCACCTACTTATTTTCTAACGTTCGACATTATATTTTTTTAATAAATTGTTTAAGTCTTTTTTTAACGTTAGACGTTTATTCTCTAACGTTTGAGTCTCCATACCGCATTTTTGATGTTTTTTTTTCTAGTGCAAAATTTTTGTTAAGAGGTTTGAGTTTTTTTAAGGTTTTAAATCATTTTCTTTTGCTTTTAAAGATATTTTAAATTCTAAAAATGCAACAAAAACTCAACGTCATTCAATAAATTCAATTTGAATTTATCTAAATTCTTAATTTTATTGCAAAATTTTATGGTTTTCTGGGTTTTCTTAAACATTAATTAATCGAAAAAATGTTTGAGATTCCCTAAAAGAATCTCTTTACTTTTTTTTTTTTTTGAATTTTTGAACTTACGTTCACTCGGAAGCGATGAGCATGGAAACTCTGGACCCAATGCCTTTTAATTCCTTGGATTAATTGAGCAAAGTTTAACGACGCTTCCGAGTGAACGTAAGTTCAAAAATTCAAAAGAAAAAGTCACAAAACACGTCGGAAAATTAAAAATTTAGAATCTCTTTCCCTTACAAAGGATTTTGGTTTATCTTTTAGGTAAATTTCTTTCGCCCCTCAAATACCTACAAAGTAAAAGTAAAATGGGGAGACAAGAGCTTAATTGCGTGTCTCATTTCAAGAGATGGTTGTTGATGTTCATTTGTTGAAGTGCAATCAACTCAATTTAGGAGAAATTGTCTTTAAGATTGATCCTCTCTAATGCCTTGCTTGTGTTTGCAATGAAATCTACAATTTTTCTTTTTCCCTCTTTTTTGCTTTCTTTCCTCCCCCGCACGCACTAGATAATGTGGATGTGAAACTATTGGCAGTTGAATGTGGACATGTGAGTGATTTTGCGGGAAGTTTAACGACAATTTTCATCAAGCCACTGCCCTCCTGGCCACAACAAAGTCCCATGATTGATACGCAGAGTGACGAAAATGTGTACGGTATCAGTCAATTCTTCATTCGGCTCATCAAAGGGCAACTGATGGGATCAATTCAGCCCAAGTTCTCCGCACCGCAGTGAGTTTGTACGTATTGTAAAAAAAACATCAATGTATATGCCTCTCACCTCAACACTTCTTATAAGCCATAGACGACAATGTGGCACGCGACAGGGTGAGAGAGAAAAAAAATGATTGAAGGAATTACAAATAAAAGCTCTTTCGATACGCGCATTGTTCAATTAAATATTAATTTATTGTAGGTGCGTGTATAGCAGGTGATTTAGCAAGGGGAGGGGGGATAGGTGAGATTGAGTAAAACAGGGAAAAACACCTGATGGTGCTCTTGACCTCTTCTCCAAAGTATACAACAGCAATTTGTAGAATCTCCTAAGAATTTTATCTTAATCATTTAACAATCTATTTACTTTATCTCCCTCCCACCCCCTCTAATTGGTTTATTTGAACATTGCGAAGGCATCAATCAAATGCTGTAAATTTCTTTATTGTAAAAAATTCTTTCTCTATTACTTGTCATTGATAAAGTATTATTGGCGGGAAAAAATCGCTGCTTATCGGTGAATTGAAAAGTTTGGGAAAATAGCTGAAAGCTCCTCGAATAATTGGAGCATTATAGCTGATCGAATGAACAATGGAGTAGCGAGGAAAGATGTTCGTGTGTCTAGAAGTTAAAATAACGTTAAAATTGTATGAAAAAAATTGTTAAAAGCTGCTAAATTTAATTTAACAGCATTTCCTTTCAATTCATTTTTAGGGATCTTTTAATTTAAAATAAATTGCTTTTTAAATGAATCCTTTAGAATCTTTAGAATAAGATTTCTGGCTAATTTACTGGAGAAGTAAATTAGACTAGGAAAATGTTATTATTTTAACATAGGAGGATATAGCTCTATTTTCTTGTCATCCTAAAGCCATCTTCCTTGCATCTCTAACAAATCGAATTAAATTCCAAAACTAATTTTAAATCAATCTAAAAGAGATATAAATATAAATATTTTGGCGCTACGTCCCATATAGGAACAGGGCCGGCCGCCCTATATGATGTTGTTGTTCTCCTTGCGGAGAAGTAGTGGGCTGCCTTGCTAGATACTACCACGTGTGGGCCATTTTACGGATAGGAGTGTATCAATCTCCTGATCCAACCGGTCAACGTGATCTAATTGCACGTTGGCGGATGGGGTGCGTTGCCGGGTTCTGTATTCGAACCGGCGACCTTTGGATGCGCACTCAAGCGCTTTATCCACTGCACCCCAGGCCCACACAATCTAAAAGAGAGGAACAATAAAAACTTTCCATGATGGTTGATTTTATGGCGCCTAAATCATGAGAATTTCAGCAGTAATTTTCCCCTTCCAAAAAAAAAGCATCTTTATCATGCTTTACAGCACTACTTGAATCGCCAACAGTTGTAATTAAAAAGATTGGGAAGTGAGCTTTTTCTTTTTCTTTACACAATATCAATGAATTTTCGCTATCAATCGACGTATTTTCTGGGTATTTCCTTAACTTCTCATGCCAAGACATGGGTAATGGTGGTGGGTGGACAAGAAAGGAGTTGCGATCTTATCTGCAATTTATGTTTGTACTCATTAGTCATCAAAACACCAATTGATTGGTAATTTTTTGAGTCATTTAGTTATGAAAAAAAAAACGAAATAAAGAGACTTTAGAACTATTCTTATGTTGCCACATGTTCTGTATTATTATAGAAAATATTTTCAAGTTCAAAATCATATTTTATTTATTTTACCGACAAGTTATTCTAAAAAAAAATGGTGCAAAAGGGATGGCGCAATTGATAAATTGTATGGTAAATATTGTGAAAAAAAAGTGAGTCACATTGAAAGAGGTGAAACAGGAAGGAACAATGCGCGGTTTCTCCTCTCACAGTTTGCGGGAATATTTCAAAGTCATTATCATCTTCAAGGAGGTCAAGCATGGGAAGAGCGTGTGGTACGCATTAGGTACAAAATAATAATGCACGATACAATCGTATTTTGCAACACTATACTTTCCGTCACATTAATTGATAATTATGTTACCGATAAATGTGACTCCTATGCGTGCGCTAACACTACCTACCAGGTGATACTACACTGTTTTGCCCTTTTTTAGCAAAACTTCTTCTCTAATTGGATTTTTCATTGGTCAGAAAGGTTGTGTATACGGAAACTTAATAAGAAATAAAAATATCTTTAGTTTAAATGAATTTTAGAACTTGTGAAAAGTGTCTATATTCTTTCTATTTTTCATGTTAAAATCATTAGATTAAAATCCTTTAGAAAGTCATGAATTCATAGAATTTTTCCAGCTTATCCCAGTGGAAAATATGAAAAGTCTTTTTGGCTTTTTTTATTATTATTATTATTCTGAGACGATTTCCCCATGAAGAGTGGGTAAACCTCTTTAAGATTAGTTAATCTACAATGCAATTATATTTTTTCTTAAATTACTAAAATACTTGAAAAGCAAAGAAAAGAGCCAATTGCCAAAAAAAAACCAGATTCTCATGAAAAATGTCTTTCGGCTAATATCTTAATTCTCATTTGACCTGCAAATCCCTTTTTTATACCAATCTTAAAATTTTATTTGAGCACAGTGGAAGGGAGTGGCGTACTTGTTTTATATTTTAGATGGACTTAGGTAGAGGAAGATAGAGGCTTTTGAACGCAAAATGAGGTCCCAAAGATAAAGTTATGAATCACAGCGTATAGCATATAAAAGAAGACCTACCAATACGTCTCATCGGTTAAACAATACTTTGCACTGATTGGGAATTTTTCAAGTGCTCAAATTGTGCAAATTAATTCATAAAGCATATTCGTTCAGTGAATTTGGAAATTACCCGGAAAATAAAATAATACATAATGCGTGCGGGGAATCCCTTTTGTTAGGAGAACTTTTAGTTTTATTATTCGAAGAACTTTTAAGATTAGTTTTGTGGTAATTTCTCGTCAAAGAAATAAATTTTTTTAGGTTGTGGGAAAATGTGAATTTTCCTTTGAATTTTCTTCAGTTACTTTGCGCATGAGTGAAGCTAAAGTGATCTTGATACCATCACTAATTCTTATTTAATTTCCTTCCCACTATTGGACTTTTCTTTTGCCACCCCCACCATCCGAAAGGGGAAGAAACGTTTAAGAAAAAAAAAAGAAATCTTAGAGAAAGCTCCCAAGAAGCTTCGAAGAAAATCTGCTTCCCATTCAAAGTGTTCTCGTCTCTCGAGCAACAGGTGCAAGCTGGTCAAGTTCCAAAGAATTTTATCAGAAAACAATAAAATTTTTTCATGTGCAAAGTTCGTGTTTAGAAGATTGAAATTGAAAAAAGAAAAAAATATGTTTTAAGGTGATTTTAAAGGGGAGGTGGAGCATTATTTCTCAATCATGTGTTCTTGTCAACATTGCAATTAACAAATATTTTACGGTTAATGAGACAACCAAGAACAATTTTTATCAAACAGACGTGTAAAATTGCTTTATTGTCAGCATTGAAGTAATATAATTTTATTATTATTTGTATACAAACAATTTTTATATACCTCACTCCTCTCTTGGCTAAAATTTTTTTTCTTTACCTCCACACTCGGGCTTTTTTTCTCTCTTTGCCTTTTTCTGACACACTGTGGAATTGAGTGGCGATTAATTTTGCGCTTTCTGGTATATTCTCTCTGACTGTCGGGTCTGGGAAGACTTTAGTTCCATTTAAACTGTCGTCCAGAACAGTTGGAAATAATACTTTACTACTTTTTCGGAAGATCGATCTACTACTGAAAGACGGTGCGCTCGTGTGAGGCTCAAGACGAGGGGCTTTGCCTGATTTTTCTCAACGAGAAATAATCAAATTTTAAAAATTATTTTGAAAGAAATTCTTTAAAAAAAATTAACGTGCTACAGTTCTTTTGAAAAAAAGTGAATTTATGTGCTGAAAAGATAATTATTTAAAAAAAAAATAGAAAAACGCCATAAATAAATAACTATACAGAACACAAACGATAAACCACCGACAATTTAAAGTAATTTTCTGTTTTTTATTATTAATCAATTTTTAATTATATAACTTAGACAAGAAATAAAAAAAGTTCAATTCAGTGAGTGACTACATATTTTATTTTTGCAATTAAATAATTACACATAGAACCGATAAAACAGATAAAATTTAGTTGAAAAGTATTAATTAAACAACAAAAAAAAACCACTGAATTGTAATAATTTTGTGTGGAAAACTAAAGTGAAAATCGTGTACAAGGTGACAAATGTGGTTTTTCTATGGAAACATTCTGTACGAGAGGAGCTTTTAATTGCAAGTTTACCTCCAATTTGAGCTTTTAGAAGTTTTAAAGACTTCATTTTCCTGTGTGAATTGTGATATATATTAATCAAGAGTATTAAATCGACTTGTGGTGCGGATTAAGCTACCAAAAGAAGAAAAAAACAATGAAGAAAACCTACGGAGTATCCAATGGAGGTTTTGTTGCCTCAACAGACGTGAGTTGACCCATTGAAATTACCAAAAAAAAATGCATTTAGAAAATTTAGAAAAAGTTCTGAAACGAGGATCTTTGAAGATTGAAGGTTATTTTTTACTGAGGAAATAAATCTTAATATAAATATCCAATAAATGTGCTCAAGCAGCAACGACAGAAAATCAAGGAAAATTTATATATTATTTAGCATTAAGTATTGAACTTGAACCGTTCGTGCAGTTAATCTTTCAGTGCAACGTACTGTTACGCAGAAGATCACCTTCTCTATTTGATTTAGCAATTGAATGTGGATATAAATGCATAAATGAATTTAATTCTCTACAATTCGTAAAAGTTCCCCAGAACATAACAAGTTTACCTTTGAAGGAAATTTTTTTGAATGAAATATTCTTATCAAATTGAAAAATAAAATGTATTTTAAGTACACGCGCAACACGCGTTTTACTCGCGATTTGTAAGCTTTACTCATTGCGGCTCTTGAACTTCAACGAAATTTTTCATTTTAAAATTCCTTTTGATCTTATCGCAACACATTAATGGCACATTTTTAGATTAATGGAATGATGTCGCGCATTAGCGAAAAAATCACTCAATCTAGTTCAAAATCAAGACTTATTTTAATCAAATTTAGGAATTGATTAAATTAGCTTTCTTTTTATGCGATAGAATAGGGGAGAATAGCTCAATCTGAACCCCTAACGAATGGAACTAAATCAAGAGAAAACTGGAATAATTTAAAAGTCATAATTCTTTGTTAGTTCAAGTTTAAAGATCATTTTCGGACAATCTGAGTCCTTCCTCAGGATATCAAAAGACAGATAGATTAGCTAATAATTGTGAAATGAGTGGAATTTTGTGTTAATGTGAAGATTTTAAAATTGAAAAATTCTTTTAACCAAAAAACTAATCGAAAATCTGAGTTTGGGCATTTCTCCGTTATTTCTCTCAATTTTCGTTTAAGAAACTGTTGAGTGAAAAAAGCCTGAAGAGTCGAAAGTTTTAAAGCCTAAATTTTTTTTAATGATTCTTCTTTTTTTTTAAAATAAATTTATTATTATTAAATAGAAAATCTTCGATTCAGAACTAACCGAATGATCTAAAAGAATTAAAAAAAAAGAATTAAAAAAGACATAAAAGTATTAAATGCTTAAAAAATTAAAATGCCTTTTCTCCTTAAAAAAAGGACCTCAAAGCAAAACAGAATGGTATTGAAATCACAGAGGTACGAGATCCGGGAGAAAGTGAAGCACAGGAAGGTGCAGAAAATCGTGCAACATGGGGTAACAGCATAGAATTCCTCATGTCCTGCATTTCAATGTCCGTTGGACTTGGGAATATTTGGCGATTTCCCTTTATAGCTTATGAGAATGGTGGTGGAGCTTTCCTCATTCCTTACATCATTGTCCTTATTATCGTTGGTAAACCCATGTACTACATGGAAATGATCCTCGGGCAATTTACAAGTCGGAGCTCCGTTAAAATATGGGCTGTGTCACCAATTTTTAAAGGTAAATGAAAATTCTTTATTCCTCTAATTCTAACTTAGAATAAATACTTCTAAATAAAAGTTTTTTCCACTTTGAGTGCAGGAATCGGAATTGGACAAATGGTTGGAACGTGCTCTGTGATCTCATACTACTGCTCAATGATTGGACTAACACTGAACGTAAGAAATTATTAAAATGAAAAATATTTCTTTTTTTTATTTGAGTAAAGTTAAGGTGAATTTAGAGGTGTTCCCGAGAAAATTAATGAGAATCATTCGTTAAAATTACATTTTTATGGTCTTTTAACATATTATAAAAACGATAGTTAAGCGAAAAGAATTTTTTTTAACTAATTTTTGCAAATTATTTTGAAGAAATAAATATTCATTGAACTATATTTTCTCAAGTAAGAAATCTCTAGCGATATAAGTTTACAATCATGATAACAAAATGAGAATCCCCCTTTTGAATTGCCTTAATATGGTGCTCTAAGCCCCCATCATGCCATTGGCCTAAGCTCAGGCAATTTAGGCAGATTTTTTCTTCGGGTTTATTTAATTTGAAATTAAACGAGATTTTTTCTTCGGGTGGGGAATTTTTCTAAAATAAATAAATTCACGGTCATT
The DNA here is from genome assembly GCF_024334085.1 of Lutzomyia longipalpis. Classification (NCBI taxonomy): domain Eukaryota; kingdom Metazoa; phylum Arthropoda; class Insecta; order Diptera; family Psychodidae; genus Lutzomyia; species Lutzomyia longipalpis. The sequence continues at coordinate 40,438,142 of NC_074708.1, forward strand.
TTGCAATTTAAAAAAAAAAACCTCTTTCAGTATCTCTTTTCATCATTCCAATCTGAACTTCCGTGGTCACGATGCCGCGAAGAATGGGGAGAGAATTGCGTGGACTCCAAACCAAATCCCAATCAGACCAACATCGAAAATGGTGTTAGCAGTTCCGAATTTTATTTCATGTAAGATCCACCACGTTTTAGTGGCGAAAAGAACACATATCAATATTAATTTTTCTAGGTCATGACATTAATTGTTTCCTAATTTTTCGTTTTTGTGGTATTTTTGCAGGAAAGAAGTTCTTAAAGCAAAAGAGCAAATTGATGATGGAATAGGTAAATCTGATTGATAAGAATCTATTTCTTTTTTTTTAATTTGCGAAATAAAAATACTTATCTTTCCCCTGATTTGACCTCAAAATTCACCTGTTTGGAATTTAATTAAATTAGAAATGTTGTTGATCTTAATTTTCATTGTTGAATGATTATTAAGAAAATTAACAAATTGCTGGAAAATCAGCAGAATTTTATGCACTTTTTACATTGAAAAGCATCACTCTTTAGAACATAATACAACAGTTGATATACGTAACTATACTCTGTATTTTTTCATAAAATACATTAAAGCTCATAGTTCACGCTAATATCTATACGTACAATGAACGTGTGCCAATTTTCGCAAAAACTCTCTAAAGATATGATTTCATTGATAGCTCGCTGAAGCTCTCTGATTGATTGTGCACGCTTGCAGGCAAAAAAAAATAAAAGTATTGAGCACGAGTCTTGAATTAGGGAAATTGGCGGGAAGAATGAAAGCAAAAATTTCTTGTGAATTGTAAAAGAGATGGAATTACTCCATGCGAAGTTATTGCACCTCCTCCATCACGGGGTGTACTAAAATAGGGAAACAATTTTATGATTTTGTAAACAACCTCAATTTTATTGGTGGAATTTTTTTGCACCACTCTCTGACTTTCTTATCACCTGAAAGATGATGGCACAAATTCAATTGCCTTCAATTTATGAATGGAAGTTTTTTTTTTGCTCACTAAAATGACTTTGCAGAAGACGAAAGAAAAATGCGAAAATTGGCGCCAAAAAGATTGGGTTTGAATGTAATTTGATTGATTTTACCACATACAGGTGTTCCTGATTGGAAAATGACGTTGTGGCTCCTTTTGGCATGGGTTTTGGTCTTTATCATCATTTCGCGGGGTGTTAAGAGTTCCGGAAAAGCTGCCTACTTCCTCGCCATTTTCCCCTATGTCGTGATGATCATCCTCCTCATACGTGCGTGCACACTTGAGGGTGCCGGCGAGGGGATACTCTTCTTCATTAAACCACAATTCTCCGAATTACTCAATCCAAAGGTAAATTTCCGCTCTCATAAAATGACGAAAGTAACGAAAAAAATTTCCATTACTGATCAAAAAGAATTTTCCGATATTTTTATTTTTGCAATTTTTCTTCTTTTTTTTTTTATTTTGCATGTTTGTACAGACTCCTATTAAATGTTACTATTTTGCTGAAATATTTAATCAAGTGTCTCTTTACTCTATATTTAAATTTTTATCTCCTTTTCTTTTTCATATACCTACTTAAAAAAAATATGTATAAAAAGCGTATTATATAGCTTTTCGCACTAAAACTCCCACACTGCAGAATGTGCTGTGTAAATAGTTAATCAAAAGAATGTTCGGCAGTGATGAATTTTTCCAGGTCATATAAGTTATTCTTATTTATTCTCTCTCAAGGGGAATTACCCAAGTTCAGGGAATAACGTGATATATGGAAAATTCATTTTGCTAAACTAAATAAAATTTTTTAAATGTATTACCTCTTAATGGCGTCTGCTACATTTTTACTACCCTATTGTAATTTATTACTAAGAACCATTAGTTAGATAATATTGAGTAGACACTGTGTAAAACTCACATATTTCATTTTTTTAATTGGTATGCAATTTTAATCTTTTTACTCATCATTTTCTTCAAAATAATTATTATTTGAAAAATTTAGCTCATAAAAGTACGAAAATTACTTGTAAAATTACTTTGCTTCCTAGCTTAATAGCATTTAAAAACTTGGTTAAAAAAAGCTTAGCTTTAAAAACTGAAGCCTATATGGTTAAAAGAACGTTAAATCTAAACTAAAAGTTAACAAAGTTAAATTGCAGAACATGCTAAATATCGGTTTGTAATAAAGAGAGAAAGCATAACTAACAATCTCTTTATTAATACTTCTCTCGGATTGTTCCGTTAATTCGAGATTGCCACAGATCGCGTAAGCTTGGTGAGGTTATCAGATAATTCTAAGATTTAGGAACAACACATTCTAAACTAGAATTTGATTATCTTGGCTTTGAATAATCTCAACGATCTACGTCAGACAAACTTTCTTTAAATAAAATATTTAGTGGACTATCATCACTTGTCGTTTTTTATATCATCATTTTACAAAAAAAAATAATTTGAGATTTATTACGACAAATACCTACGTCCGCTATGTCAAATGACGATATATTATATTTTTTATATTTTTTAGAATGATTAATGTTGTTTCATTATATTACTCGTTTAATTTGTAAAAAAAAAACTTTTGCTTACATATTTTTTGTTAACCTTCTGTACGCTCTGGCAAAAACCACCACGTATACATTCCATGGGGTATATGACCGACCCCATAAGTAATTTTCCTGCTAAATAAGCAAATTCTTTCAATCAAATGAGCTTTTTTGACTTCTTGGTCAACTCTAAAAACAAACTTCTGTCCATTTCACAGCAAAAAAACATTTTTTTTTTTATTTTAAAGCTTTACGGCCCCAGCCTTTTCAAGCCACAAGGCCAAAAAACACATTTATAAATGGATTGTTAGTGATATTTGGAAAAACGGGGTTATGATAGAATTTTTAAGAAATTTTCTGAACCTTATCTAAGCAATTTTTGGTTTTACTTTTTTTTGCTTTGTGGTTATTCGGTAAAATGTGAATTGTGAATATATTCATAGGAGAAAATGGGGAAAATGTATGAAAATGAGAAGTGAAGAAGCGAGCTTTGACCGTTACGCCAATTTTTAAATTCCCACTTTTATTACATTTAAACATGTCAGATTTATTACGCAATAACACAAAGTATATCTTTGGGACCAATTACCTACCCCTCATGGTAATGGGAGGGTTAAGTTTTCTTCATGCATGCCCTGATCATTTACTGCAATAATTCTAGAATAAATAGCAAGTAGCAGATCCTAAAAAAATCAAAATTAAAAGAATTTAAAATTGCATATCACCTTAATTTTTAAATTGTGAATAATAATAATTGAAAATATCCAAAATATTATGAGATTAAAAGAAAGGTCTCATTAAATATTTTTTCAAAAAAAAAACAAATATTCAATGATATTTTTTGAATTCAATTTTTGGATATTTTCAACAATAAAAATTAAGCAATTTAGCTACTAAATCCCCTGTATTATATATAAAAAAAAGCAATCCATCTAATTCCTAACTAATCCTCTTTTTGTTGCCCTGCATGTAAAAGAATGCCTTTAAATTAAAAATCTCTAAAAGATAAGTAAAAAAAAATTTTAGGTCTGGAAGGAGGCTGTCGTGCAGTGTTTCTTTTCTTTAGCCACCGGAATGGGTCCAATTATAATGTTTGCATCTTATAATAATTTTCATCATAACGTTTATAGGTTAGTGTGTGAGTATTTTTAACTACATTTATCTCAAAAAGATTTTAAAAAAAAACCTTTCTGTCCCCTCAATGTGTGGAATTTTTGAACACTAAACACACACAGAAAAAAAAACATTTTCGCGTAAGATTTCACGTACAAGAAGATTTTCAAGGTGTGGTGCATGTAAAAGGTGAAGCTTTTATAAGTAATTTATTATAGTTTAAGATTTTTAATAATCCCTCCCTCCCCCACCTATTAATTTTCAACCCAAAGAGCTTATTGCTTCAATGAAAGAGCTTTTTCCTCGTAGTCTAAGTTAATTGATATAGATTAACATTAGTGCTTAATTATTTCATTGTAATTTTAATACAAATGGTGTGGGTGGATCATTTGGTTTCGCTTTGTAAAAGATCGCATGCAGAAGTTTTTCTTTTTGAAGAATTTTTCTCAATTTCTTTTTTTCTTTATTTTTTTTTCTTCTACTCTCAGATCTTCACAGATTGTTTTGTTTCAAGAAAAATAAATAAATAAAATTAATTTAAAAAAAATAAACAAATTACACACACTACAGGTCTGGTATGCAGCCACAACTCAACTCTTTTTTTCGCTCTCTGTCGGAATGGGTACCATAGTCATGTTCGCGTCATATAATCGATTCGATCATAACATTTATAGGTAAACACTAAAAGCCACCAGGTTAATAATTTTTTTTCTTCTCATTTATTTTAACTCTTTGTTTTACTTTCATGTGCTTTTTATTTTATTAAAAAAAATTTTTCGTAAAAATGAAATGTTTGGAAAAAACATGTTTGTCGCATAAGGGGGAGAGCTTTCGGAATTTTGGCAATTTTTTTGTGAAAGAAATTTGCAATTGAAGAATATCTAGTTATTAAAAATAAAAGTCTATTTGCAATTAACTAATTCTGTTCATATAGAAAAAAACTAAAAATTCTAAATAAAAAAAAAGTAATTTGAGAATGTTTAATTAATAAATTATTGATGAAAGAATAATAAGGATTGCAAAGAGTTTCTGTTGCTTATTTTATTGCCTTTGCATCATTATATGGTTTTTCAATACATAATAGTTTCCTCTATAAATCAATTAGTTTTGGATTGTAAAACCATTTATTTTATTACCTAAATTGTGTTGATTTTAATTCACGGAAATACTTTATAGTTAATCACACACGCTTCAAGTACGTTGTTTCCAAGTTAAAACTTAAAAATTATTTGTTTACATTACTTTGAAAAGTTGGAAAGAAACACCTTTAAGAAAATAATCAAATAAATATAAATCTAATATATAATTTAATTGTTCTAGTGCGTGACAAATATTTGATTCATTTACTAATTTATTTATTTTTACATCACAATAAATAAACCTCTATTTACTCCATTTAATGCCCCTGAATTTAGAATCTGTAAGAGGTTTTTTTTTGCAATGTCCATGACTTTTTTCCACCGAAACTATGAAGCATAAAATAATTACTACCTAAATTAGAAAGAACATTTAATTATGCCTTTTAGCTAATTTTAGGACTTTAATTTGCAAAGAGCGAATCAGTGCTAAATTGTAGCTTAATAAAAAGAATTATTCTTAATTTAGGGTATACACTAAAAAAATTAGAAGTTTTGAGACGCGCGCGTTTTAAGAGCATTCTGTCATGCAAATTAGAACTTTTTTTTTGCAGAGAAATTAATTTATTTCCAAAGTCGGCAGAATTATTATTCTTTTTTATTTCATTCCTAATCTTTTTTTCTGTTTCGTCACTTTGCATGCTAAATTGTATTTTTTTTAATGGGAGGGGCGAAGTAATGAAGAATATTCTCAAAGGTTTTTTTTCTTTCTTTAAATAAAATCTCTGTTAAGGGATGCAATGATCGTGACGACATTGGACACGTTCACGAGCCTCCTTGGGGGCATCACCATGTTTGCCATCCTCGGGAATTTGGCCCACAATCTCAACGTTGACATCACACAAGTCGTGAAGGTTGGCTCTGGATTGGCATTCATCTCCTACCCTGATGCTATCTCGAAATTCGACTGGGTACCTCAGGTGAGTCCCAATTGAATATTCTCTAAAGAATCCCCAAAATTTCCCACTAAAATTCTCATTTTTTTTGCAGCTCTTCTCAGTGTTGTTCTTCTTCATGCTCTTTGTGCTCGGCATGGGATCTGTTGTGGCCCTCGTGAGTGCTGTTGTGACCGTATTGAGGGATCAATTCCCCAAAGTAGTCTACTGGCAGATGGCACTAATTGTATGCTCAGCCATGTTCCTCGCTGGACTTATTTACACAACTCCGGTAAGAGATAAATAGTCAATCTTCTGTGTTGAAAGAATTTTGATTTTTCTGACGTTGCTCTTTGCTTCAAATAGGGTGGTCAATGGATGCTGGATCTCGTAGATCACTACGGAGGAACTTTTCTCATCTTTGCCCTGGCTGTTGTGGAATTGGTGGCAATCTTCTGGGTCTATGGCCTTGCAGACTTCATACTGGACACGCAATTCATGTGCAAACGCTACTTGGGCATCTACTGGCGCTACTGCTGGAGCTTCGTGACACCCGTCTTCATGATGGCCATCTTTGTCTACTACATGGCCACACTGAAGCCCCTCACATTCGGCGACAGTCATTACCCCGAAGCAGCTCATGTGGCTGGATGGATTCTCTTTGGCATTGGCCTCCTGCAGCTACCACTATGGGCCAGCTATGCCATTGGATGTCGCGGCTCCTTCATGGACAATGTGCGAAAGAGTGCACGACCCACCGAAGAATGGGGTCCCAAAAATCCCAAATCCTACCTCGAGTGGAAGCAGTTCAAGGCAGACATTAAGGCACGCAATGATCTCTACAATGCTGAACGTAACTACCCCAAATGGAAAATAGCTCTTCGCAATTTCTTTGGTATCTATGTGAACTGAAAGAATTTAGGGGGACGCGGGCAGGAAGCAACCCAGCGAAATGCAGTGTTTTAAGTATTGTATAATAGCTCCTAAGTCATAATTAAATCATACATATTGTATAGAGAAGAGTATATTAACAATTAAATCTACTGAGAGAATAAATTAAATAAATTTGTTTCTTTTTTTTTTTTAATTTTATTGAAAAAATTCGGTTATTAGTTTTCACGATTCTTGTGGTGAATTAATTATTTCATTATGTGGTTAATACAATATTGTGGGTACGGGATGACTCGAAAATTCAATCAGAATGGCTCTAGAAGAAACAGGAAAGCCAGAAAATGCAAAAAAAATGTTTTCGGTTGAAAAAATATAAGGAAAAAGAAGAAAAATCGATGAGAATACAACAAATAATAATTCCGTTCGGATTAGGTGGTATATAGATATTGTATGGCCAATAAAAACAATAAAAGGGAAAAGTTTCACTACCATTCAATAATTTATTATAAAGAGAAATTTTAATTTACCTAATCAAATTAAAATTAATTAAAAAAAATAGTTTTACAAAAAAGTAAAGGACGCTAGCTAATCGCATCAACTACGCCGAATAATTTCTTGCGGCGGATGCGGTTTCAGATACATCGATTAAAATCGGTTAGAATGGCTTTTGATTTTCATTTGAAAGTGACTGTTGACTGATCGCTGAAGTGTCAGGAAATAACTTCCGGAAAGTCTACAAAACACTGCTTGGGGTGTCGTAAAATGGGATTAAGAATGGGGAGCTTGTTGAAAGGAGCCCCTATGTTTGTCTTCGCCATGTGCTTCAAATACAAAGAGATGTTAAGTAAAATTCCTTAATATTTTTTTATTTATAAAAAGGGAGCATCTTCCGGCAACCCAAGCATCGATGTGTGGACATCCCGGGAGTTTCTTCCTGGAGTTTCTTCGTGAATCTTTTAATCTGTTAGGGATTTTTTCTTTTCTTTTCTTGAAATTTTTGTTTCTGTGGGTTCTTATCAGTTATTTAGAATAAGATAAAAACAATTAATTAATGGTTGTTTAAGATTTATTTATTTACTTGTTCATTGTAGCTTGATTCTTCAATTGAAGTTTCTCCTGTTTTTTTATATGTACAAAGTAATAGGATTTCTTGCAGAGGAAAATCATCTTAAAACCAAATATATATAATATGCAAATCTTACGATTTTTTCTTCACCAATTTCTATGTACATTCATGCATTTGGGAATAAAAAATATATTAAAAATTCATCATGAAAAAGAAAAACGTTAAAATTTCCTACAAATTGCAAAAAGGATCGATGAATTTGTTATTTTAATTTTTTTTATAATTAATTGGTAAAAATTGATTAGACAAAACACCTCAATGTGAACAATTTGAAATTTATAAAATGTACAAAATCTATTTTCATTTCTATATTCTTTTTTTTATCTTCTTATTCACTTATCAAAAATATACTATACACAGTGAAATAGTTTTAAGCGTTTGCTTTACTCAATTATTTGCCTTTTCTCTCTCTTTTTTTTCTCCCTTCTTTTGCAAATCTTATTCATCTTCAAGAAAAAAAAATATTTTGCCAATTAAAAAAATTCATGAATTCACATTTAAATACTGAGCCATTTTTTTGCGTTGATTTAATCAAAATTTCGATTTATATAAGAATAAAAAAAATTTCAAAGTTAAAAAGCAAACAAAACTGCATTCGGTGACAATAAGAAATTCATTTTAGAATTCACAAAAAAATTGAAAAAAAAAACATTTAATTTTCAATATATAAAATAATAAATTTTTACTTAAAGAAGTCAATCTATCAAGTCAGAGAAATTAATCATTTTCATTAAATTTTATGATTTTCCTTTAATAAATCTTAACATAAATCAGGATTTGTACTGTTCTACCTATTTTTTTTTCATCGTGTATGATACATCAATTAAGAATGATTTATTTATGGGCTGATTTAACCATTCAAAATATATATTTATTTCAATATTATATAATAAAAAAACTAGTTAATTAATTAATAAATTGCTAAAGAGAAATAAATGAGATAATAATGAGACACTCATAAATTTATAAAATTGATTCAAAAATGATTTTATCCTTTTATATAATAATAAATTCACTATTTCGTATTTCTTTTTTATTAAAAATTCATTGTTATATATTTTTTAATAGATATAATAATTCAATTCTTTATATACTTTTTTTCTCCATCTATCCTATATCCTTTCTACTCTTTATCGTGTTTTTTAGCATCTCTACATTATGCTGAATTTATTCTTTTTTTTTCTAAATTAAAAAAATGGGTCTAAAGACTTCATTAAAATTTGAGTAGTATGTACAACGAATAAATGAAAATAAGAAAAAAAAACCACAAAATTCACAAAATTAACATTTACAGAAGAAAATTATTCTTTTTTTTTTAAAGATTTTCAACAGCTTAAGATATTCACACTATGTTTTGTTTTTCATCATCATCTTTTCAAACTAGTCAAATGAATTTTAAAAGAATTATTCTTTTTAAAAAGAAAAATAAATGATATTTTTATCAGTATTTAATAGTGTGCAAAAAATGATAAATTAATGATAAAAACAAAAATGTGAAAAAATGTGAAATCAATCATTCCATTAGAAGAAAATTGAAATAAATCTTTTCTCTCGCACTCTTCGAATTTCTATTATTAAATATCTTTCTCATTTTTTTTTCTTCATTAATTTTTAGGATGAATATTATGTCATATATCACTCAATTATGATTAAAATCATAAATGTTTTTTTTTTTTACTTGCATTTTCATTTGCTCCTATATAACCCCTAGGCAGTCATTATTCAAACATATTTTTTTTCTTTATTATTATTTCCTTTTACGCCACCGTATCCTCCTCAACCCATTCCGCCAAACCACGAGCAACTAGTTCCCGATTTAGAAACACAATGTTCTATGCAGAAGAAAATATAAAAACATTTGGAAATTGATTTAAAAAAAAAATAGAATAAGAAAAAACAACTTCTACTCACATCTGGGCCATAATTGGCATAGAGGTAGACCTCTGGAAGGCCTTCAGGTGTATAACCTGCAACTTGAGCCTGGAGAACCATACCAGTTGTGAGACTTTGCAGGACTTCAGCTGCCATTGGAGACCATTCCGCGCCTAAAAGACATGAAGAAAGATTTTTTTATTTAAATTTAATTTTTGCTAAAAGATCTTTCTCACAGAAACGCAAAGAAAATGATTCAAAGAGCTTAAACAAAAAATATTCTGAACATTAGGTATAGTTTAAATTAAGCTGAAAAGGTGACTCACCGGTTGGCTTGATGTTTGACAGCGTGCACTCGATCGCTTGAAATGGGACATTCATGAAGTCATGGCGAATTTGTCGCAAATCCGCAGATTGGTGACTACCGAAACCGCCATAGTCCAAGTATTTTACTAGAGTCATTTTGGTTTCATCATTGTACGTGAGCACCACCACGCGGTACCACATATTCTGCACGCATGCAACGCACACGGAATTCTCCGTGGGATTCTCCAACATTGGTGATTGATTTGACGAATAATTCTGATACATCAGCTGATTCAGATTATTCAACGATGGATACGACGGATGAAGGGGTTGCTGCACAAAAATGTGACCCCCATCGAGGATTGAGCTGACAACCACGTCATTGTTAATCCCCTCAATTAGTTGCAACTACACAGCGCGCAGCAGCAGCAGCAACGGGGGCGTGATGTAGGCGGAGGGAATTGGTGAAATAAAATCACATTATTATATACAATTCAGAATGCAAAAAATACATAATTTGTCACGAATTCAATCAATACTCTTCACTTCTATTATTTTTCTTCTTCTAAGTATATTTCTCTCTTTCTTAATTACCCAGTAGTTTAGAGTCGTGAATAATACTTACTTATTGTGAATAATTTCTTCACAAAAACTTTAACGAATTGTTCAAAATTTTTGAAATAAAAGAAAATACTTTATTTTCTCCTTTTTTATATAAAGAAAATAAAACCTTTGCAAACATAAAATTTGCCTACGGAAAAATAATTAAAAGACGCTTATTGCTGATTAAATTGAAAACTATGTATTATATAATCTGAGCTATTGTAAATTACTCAAATTCCAACAAAAAAAATCCACGAAAACCCCACTCAAAGAGCATTAAATAGGCATCATTAAGTATTAATAAAATAGCATTTCAACAGGTATTTCCCAAATGATAAATTTTGTTCTCTACACCAGATAACAACGAAATTTCCCACCCAAAGACGTCAAGTGTTTGTTCCAATTTCACTTTTTTAAATTGTCCCACTTTGCAAAATATAAAGAATAAAAAAAAAAACCAGGAATATTACCTACTTTCCAGAAATTCTATGACGTTACTTATCAAATAAACTTCAAATATGTGTGTATGATAACGTCGTTGTCGTATTATCGCGTGTAAAATTAATTGGAATTTATTCAACTGCTAAAAATGGTATCAATGTTATTGAGAAAATAATAAGAAAATGAAAATTGTTGAGCGTATAGGAAAAATGTTATGAAATATTTCGAAATACATCTGCTCTTCACCTTTAATCACAAAAATCGACACGATTTTATTTAAATACCTATATAGATTTTATTGTGACGCAAATATTTATTGCTTTGGCAAACAAAAAGCATAAAAACACGTGGATTTTCCTCAAATTACCAACGTACAGTGAAAAATTTAAAATTAACGTGTTTGATTGTATATTTTTGTAATTTGAATGTTGAAATTTCAAAAATTTTTGCCAACAGATGAGTTATAAAAGCTTCAACTTGACTAAAAGTGTTTTAAAAGACAGAACTAATAAATTAACTTACATTAATGAATGCCGGATCCATCGATTGCATTGGACTTGGGAGAGAATATTGAATTTTCTCCATTGTGAATTTAGGATACCTCTCCAGTGGAAACATCCTCCTTATTTCCGTAAGTGCTTTATCAATTTCAGCCTCAGTTCCCTCAACGACGCAAATTTTGAACTTTGTCGTATCGGGATGACGTCGAATCACCACAGTGGCACCAGTAGTCTTCTTCAAATGCTGTATAACCGACCCCTTGCGCCCAATCATCTGCCCAATCATTACGGCTGGCAGGAGGAATTCACAGCAATTTGCTGGGGCACCCTCGGAATACGGTGGGCTGGACCCCTTACCCGAGTCCAGAGAGTGATTGCTGCACAAACTTAACGGTGGACTTGAGATTGGTGGTGGTGGATGATTCTGCCCATCCTGCCCCTCATCGTGCTTCCCCCCATTCTCCATTGGCATTTGCCGGCATGTCGTTGCACATGACGACGATGACCCGGCTGCAACTTCGGGACTCTTCTTTGTTGCCGTCATCATTTCTTCTGTATTAACATACTTTGGTGGCTCAAGAAAATCGTCTTTGGGCGATACTTTTGCAATCATTGTCGCTTTAATGACAACTGGCTCCTCCTCAGCCACATTCACGATGGTTTTGTGAAAATTAAAGGGTCTCCGTTCAAATGACCCCGGTAAATCAATTGGTGACCCCAAATCGAGATCCTCCTGCTCCTCAATGGATGCCAATGTCTTCAATTCACTATCCCTTATCTTTGCATTGAGTACATCAGCATCAATCTTATTGGGATTATTATCAACAGCCCCCACACTCTTGCGCCCAATCGCCAATGGGGGACTCCTACCGTTCGGTACAATATCAATTGGTGCCGATTTGGCTAATTTTGACGGGGTAATGTGGGTGTTGCCGTTAGCAATGCAAACAGATGCACTCTGTGCCGGTCGCGAATTTAAATTGCGCAACGTCACCAAATCCTCGTGCTTACTACCACCCTCATCTGAGATTGCACCCGAATCAGATGATTTTTCACCTGTGTCAGAGTTTATGCGTTTTTTGCGCCGGAACCACGTTAAACCGAGCAAAAGTGTCAGCGTAGACAGAACAACTATTGGTCGAATAGCTACCATATCGTGCCAGATTGATGATTCTGCAAAAAATTAATAAAGAAAAATGAAAATGCAGGCGAAAGCCAACATGAGATGCATATCCGGTTGAAACTTCTTCTTCACACAAATAAGGAGGAATTAAATTTAAAAAAAATAACATTGTGTGGGTGGAAGGAAGAGAATTTATTGTTGTTTTCTTAAAAAGAGTAGAAAATTAATCAAAATTCTCCCAAAAAAAACATTAAAAAATATTAGGAAAATAATTTAATGCGAAATAAGTAAATCAACATTTTCCAGCACGTTTTCATCATATTGATTAATTATTATGTGTTAAAAAAAAACTCATAAATAGTATATAATCAACATACAATATTTCAAGCAATAAAATATATATAGTCTTGATGACAAAGTTGCGAGAAAGCGATAATGAAATCAACACAATTTTGATAAGGTTCGTAATTTTTCTCCTTCTCATTTCTCGAATACTCTCTGTCCAGTGACGAGTACATAATTTTTTTTTCGTAAAAAAAAGTAATAATTTGCTACATTCCAGTAGCTTATTTTACGTTGTTGGCAATAAAAGTAATTTTAAAAAATAGGTAGGTAATATAATAATCCAATCTCTCTTTAATCGTCAACCGCAATGAACCGCAATGGACAATTTTCTTACAGACGCGGCAAATAAATAAAAAAAATACTTTGAGATTATTAATTGAAAGAGATTAAAGTAAAAAAAATAAAAATTACACCTCCATGCCGCATTTTAGCTTTAATTTTTTGATTTTAATTTCAATACATTATACAATTTCTCGTATATTTCGCGCATTAAAAATTCACAATTAATTATGATGGAATTCCTCCCCAACACAACTTATTTTAATTCACACCAAAAAAAAAAGTTTCCCCCCTCGGCAAATCAAAGAGAGAACCCACACACAGATTGAGAGAGAACCCAACTACATTCGCTGTTGGTATTGCTGTGAGAAACACGACTTACAGCCCCAGCTGCCATGATGATGATTTTGCTTGTTGCCTGCTCAATATTGACCACGTGTACAGAAATTTCGTGAAGTTCCTTCCAATTTGACGATTAAATTCCACCAAAATCCCACCAAAATCTCCAAAAAATTACAATTTAACCACCAACAAATACACTAAATGTCTCTCAAATAGGAATTTCTTTTGATAAATTCCTCAAATCAACTTTCTTGAATGTGGAAAAGTACTTTTGTGTCCTTTCACTTTGAAAAATCTCCAATGTGGTGTTCACGTTTTCACAAGACCACGTCAGACTACTAAACACAAAATCATCGGAACTTTTCTCCTTGCAAGACTCAGAATTTTGATATCAATACTTTTTTTTTAGAATGTTAATTAAAAAGGTAAAATACTTGAATTATATATAATTGAGAAAAGCTGATCACTTTTTTTTTCTTCTTATTTCTCTCTCGTACTCTCTGCCAACTCTACCGGCTCCGACCGGCTCAATGAATAACCACCAACTAGTGTGACTCCACACGCTGATTTTCTTCTTTGGAGCCGCTCCTCGAGCAACAAGGGGCGAAGCATTTTGTAAAATAATTTCCCATAAATTATGTTGATTTTTTTATTGCAAAATTTGAGTCATTTTTTTTTACAGGACAGAACTTTCAGGAAGGACCCTCAAAAGTTCTTTAATGAAAATTTAGCAGACACCTGGTGGATGTCAAATATAGGAAGAAGACATCATGTTTAACACCATAAATTCTGTGCAGGTCGTAAAATATCACAAAAAAGAGAAGTTTTTTTTTTTTAAATATCCTAATTAAACATAATTATTTTTTTCCACAGTGTTGACTCTGTTGCATTTATTCTCTAAATAGGGGAAGATGCAAAAATTTTATAGGTTTTTTATTCAGGACAGTTTTTTTTGTCTAACAAAAAAGATCTTTTTGTTTAGATATTTGATAAGTAATTCAGATACAAAAAAAATCTAGGCCATAAAAAAGGTAATTTTCGTCAATTAAACACTTCCGGGGAGGAAGTCAGGACTTTGCGGTTGAAATCATACAGCAAAGCCTCGTTTAACTCATTCTCAATTAACGTATAAAATATCATACGGAAAATTTACAAATTTTATCCAATTTTCCAAGCAATATTCGTTCCGGATGTGATTTTTTTTATATTCTATGTTAGTCCAAGATTTCCATTGAATCATGGAAAAATGGATATAATTCAAAAATTATACGATTTTAATGTAATTACGGTAATTACCTAACTTTTTGACTTTCTTGTGAGACTATATTTTGTCTGAAAGCTTTAGTTGTTTGCTCAATGAACTTGTACTCATACGAAGCCTTACTGTAATGGAAAATAACTTGAATGCTCTTGAATGAAGTTAAAATAATAATTTATGTACACGTATTTTTCAAATGAATATCCCCCTCATAGAATACATTGAAATTGTATAAGAAACTCACACATAGTACATTCAAGCAAATGGACACATATGAAGGTTAAACAGCAATACTCTCACAATTTTAAGCTTGAATTGGTTCTTTTTAGTTAGGTATAGTTCCAATTTTTGAACAATATATATTTTC
The DNA here is from genome assembly GCF_024334085.1 of Lutzomyia longipalpis. Classification (NCBI taxonomy): domain Eukaryota; kingdom Metazoa; phylum Arthropoda; class Insecta; order Diptera; family Psychodidae; genus Lutzomyia; species Lutzomyia longipalpis. Next base: position 40,453,269 of record NC_074708.1, read on the forward strand.
TAAACAAATATTCATTATATACAGAGTTAATGCTATATAGAATAAGTTGGTACCACCAATTTTTTCACACACAATTTTGTATACATATTATTTTCCTAGAAACATTGTGATATTCTCAAGTCATCTCTGTCTCTCTTCTACTTTGTAAAAGAAGAAGAATATAAGAGAAATTTTCCTAGCAAGTGTTGCAAATTCTTTACCAAAACATCCTCATTTAAAACAGAAATTCTATGGTGTGGTATACTTATTCATCAATCCTCTCCTTGCTCCTCCCTTTTAGAGCATTACTTTGTAATGTTACCGAAAAGACAATTTCTGGCATTTCGCATGATCTTCATCCGGGAGATAGTTTTGTTGCTCTTTCTTCTTGTAAAAAAACCTTTCACACACAGTTGCAAGATTTTTTTCTGACCCTCTTCAAGTTTAAATTATATACATAGGTAGGTAGGTAGATATATACCTACATAAACCAATTCTCTTTTGCATTTTCTTCTTCCCAAATTCATGCTGCTCTCTCCCTCTATACCTGAGAGGATTCCAATGTTTCTCTATATATTATGTATGTATGTGGAACTTTTTCCCAGACAATTGTATCTATATATTAAGATGTAAATTATGTGTCGAGAGGAAGATTGCATAATATTCTGGAGAAAATACCGGCAAAACTAATAAATTGCCAAAAATGTGTGTTTTTGGGCAAAATATCTCACTGATGCTGATATTATGGAGTAAAAAAAAATCACAATATTCAGCTATCAGTTAATTAATTTAATATATTTTGCATTTTCCCCTTAATGACCCCCATATTGTGACTTCTCAAGGTAAGAGAGTCGCATTTTTTCAACTCGAATATTCAATCAATAAAATTTCAAATTCATTGAAATACTTTGAAAAGAAATAAGAAGTAGATAAAGTGATAAATGAAATATCATTTATCAATCATCAAACTTTACTGCTTATTTGGCATCAGTATAGACGGATTTATTCTCCAATTTCTCATTAAGCGTATATGTTCCATAATTCTCAATGAATTCTCATAATTTCTTTTTCTTTTTTTTAAGAAGTGGGTATATACATATGTAGTAGTAATTATACAACTGAACTTTTGAATTACCCACATATCTGCAGAGGTAGCAAAAATTGCTAATTCCGCGGTATTTTATTGCAAAAATATTTCGTAGTGTCTGGCAATGAAATCAAATATAAAAATTTGTGCGCTTATGCGAAAAAAGAAGTTATATCAACATTCCATAAATATTTCAAATGAAAAAGAAGTATAATCATCAAAAAAACGTACTTGAATTCATATATGATTGTGAAGGAAATTACGTCAATTTGTCGCCCTTATCAAAATATTTTTACAATCACCTTCTTCATTATCACTATTTTTCAACAGTAGGTATGTATTTGAAAAAAGGATTCGAATGTGATTTACTTGCTGAAAAAAATCTATATATTTGCTATAAAAAAAAGTCATGCTATAAAATTATAGACATGGGAATCCCAAACTGATTTATTCCGCCATGATGTTTATTTTTATTTGTATTTTTTTAAAATATTTAATAGCCTAGATCTCCGGTTCTAATTGTCCGATTTCGATGAACTTGAACTCAATACATGAATAATTTAATTTTCTTTCTTTTTCATCCCCAAAATTATCACAAAAAGACTATTTCTATCTGATTAATTTCTTTGCAATCTTCACCAAAAATTAAATGATCAAATTAAACGCCAATTGAATGATATTTTCAAGACATTTTTCTTATCGCAAAAAAATCATGTAGTATCGAATGTGGTCTCTCTTATGCGAAAAGCACATCGCGAAAAATTCAGCGTGGCATTTTTGGTGATTCCACGTATTCGTATCTTCATTTTTCTTCTTTTACATTATTCAAACACCTTTCACTGGACCATTTTTTTTGTGCCAATCACCCCACTGACGATCTTGTTACTCTTTTGTGTCCATTTAGCCGATCCCCGAGCGCGCGATATATCCGCAATCACATGATATTACTCACGGGGTGTAGCATTTAGCAATATTTCTAATCTTTTTTTTTCTTCCTACTTTTATTTATTTTCATCTGTGGTGCTGTTCTCCTCCTAATTATAGCAATGGTTCACGTATAAATTTCTCGCATAAGGTGGTACACCAGAAACAGACAGCGAACTGTGTGTCTGTGTGTGATAGAAAATGAAGAAGATTGCTATTCATAGGATAATGTTCATTTCTTTTCATAATTCAATGGTAATGTGAAGAAGAAAATAAATGAATGACATGAAATTTATTTATTTTTTTTTTTTGGTTATTAAACATGAAATGGTTGCAAATAATTTTATTTTTCTTATTAAAATTATTATTTAAAAGAAAATCAAATTATTCATTAATTGAGTTCAAGTTCATCGAAATCGGATAGTTAGAACCAAAGAAAAAAACATTTAAATTATGCAAAAAATAAATAAAACGACGGAATAAATTACAAGAAGTAGATCTCATTCGTATATTTTACGCTAGCTGAATTTTTAGGAGTAAAGATGTGATTTTCTTTGTTGATTTTGAATCTTTTTTTCTCCTTCATCAGTTCCCTCAAAGTATGTTAATTAAAACATTTTGATGGCCTGATGAAGGGGTCGAATTAAATGTTTATAATGCATGAGAAGTAAAGATCAGAATAATTCTCTCTTTTTCTTCTGCAATTAAAAAGCAATAATCACAACAAAAAATCTTCTTTCTCTTCTGCGAAAACGTAAAATACCAAAACGTCGTCTACACACACTTGATATTAATTGTGATCTTTAAAATGTACCCCCAAGATATATTTTTTTAACATTTAAAGAGCCGGAAATTAACCGGTTTCACCTTACCAGCCATTGATTGACTTGGTATTGTAAAAACCACAGCATAAATTGGGTGCTTTTGTTCCACGTTTTAAAAATTTTTCTTTTTATGCAAAATGTAACACGACATCATTTCCCCGTGTCGACACGAGCCTATCCACAAAAGCGCGTGATCATTATAATTCATCGAGAAAATGAACTTTTTGGGCTTTTAATCTCTCCCAAATTGATGGGAGTTTTTTTTTTTTCTTTTGATTCTTCATACCTTCTTTTTCTACTTTAGTATTGAGGAGACTCAATTTGGTACAGACTTCAAGTACACCTAATGTACATAAAATTCAACCAAGATTTAGAGCTATAGAGCTTGTGATAATTTTCTCTCTCTCTCTCTTTCTAGGTCTAGAGAGTATGTATATAAAATATGTAATGCAGCTATGGAATTTTCTACCAAAACACGTTGCTCACATTTTCGCGCCGGTTGGAGATTAAGAGGACTCGGCATAGGTTTAAAAGTCACACCGATAATGTTGCCATCGAAAAATGTTTTCCCCATCGACGGCAACTTTTACACTGTGTGTCGCGATGGGTTTTTTTTCCCTCAATGTTCCTTCTCTCCTATAAAGTATATAATACACAAGCACCAATAAATTGTGGTAGAATTTTTAAACGAATTTATATCTCATACATACATATATATGTGGGAAAGGCTTGATATGTTTGAAAAAAAGTATCCACGTTGCACGTTTTTTTCCCGCCTGAACGTTGTTATTTTTTTCTCTCATTCATCAAACCATTCGTCTCTTTCTTGAGCACTATGCCACTTCATTCACAACACTTGTTAAGTAATCTCACACTCAAAAGACTCGCGATTATAGCCAGCAAAGTGGTTATAAAAATTTCTGGACAACTCAACTACGTTGAACTTGTCGTAAGAAATTGTAAGAAACATTTCAAGTATAGGTACCCCTTCAACATCTCTCTCTCTCTTCATCCACCCACCTACTACAAGGAAAATCACATAAAATACCGCCAAAAAATAATTAATATCAAATAAAAAAAATAATATCATCAACACCCCCCATCCTTGAGCCAAAAGGAAGACAATTTGGTGCGGGATGAAAGAAGGAAACAGAGCAAAAATATGTTCTAAATCACTGAAAACCTTGGTAAATTGGTTTGTATACAAGACTTTATATCATCACTATGGGCACTTTTCACAGCGCGCAACATCTAGGGCTATATGCGCTGTTTGGTGAAATTTCGGGGCCCCCCGAATGGTATTGAGTACAAAAGTCAATGGTTTAGAGATTTTTAAATTTTAGTCTTTAGTCCACTCTTCTCCACAAATAACAACACTTTTTTTATACTGTTCTCATCACTCTTATCACCGATAAAGTCAATTAAAATGCCGCCGAGGCTACTTCTAACGTCAGAAAACCTGACGCACTCCTCAAGCAAGTGTTTGACCGTAATGGTCTTATTGCCCGCACACTCATCGCACTTTGGGGGACGGATACTTCCCTCCATAAGGTACCCGTGGGTTTCTCGCGTGTGCCCTATTCTTAAACGAGTGAGAATGCACTGCTCTCTTCTAGTAAGGTGGCTGGGGTGAGCAAGGGAGAATGGATCGGCGCAAATATCTCTCAGTTTGTTTTCACAGGAGACGCTCTTCCACGTCTCGCGCCTTTTCTCCCGCCACAGGGACTTGGACTCACGTTGGACATCCTCAAGGGATATCCTGGGGTCATCCAGAAGGCACCTGCTTATGGAGGAATTGGCCAATTCATCTGCTGTCTCGTTGCCCGGGATGCCAGAATGCCCTGGGATCCAAACGATTCTATACTGCGGGTTTTTTATCAAGAGGTCTCTGATGTTGGTAATGAAAGAGGATCGAGAGTCAAAACCAAGCACAGCGTTACAGACAGATAGACTGTCTGTGAAAACAACTCTATGGTCCGAGTTCTCCATGCTCAGACGTAGAGCGTGCAAAATCGCGGAGGCCTCCGCCGAAAAAACCGACGCCTCCCCTCTCAACTTCTTCGCCAATCTTAACTCAGGGGACACCCTGAACACTCCATAACCCGTACCGCCGGTTTGCTTAGTTCCATCGGTGTAGAAAAGAACGCTTCCCTGCATGTTTTCCAGTTTTTCCAGGACCATCCCTCGATACTCAAAGGGGTTGGTGTCTCTCTTTTTGTAGAAGCTAAGAGATGTATCCACTGAGGACTCATTAAAATTCCATGGAGGATTGTTGGGGAAAGCCCTACGGAGCACGGTCATTTGGGGAACTTTGTATTCATGTGTCCTATGAAGGTAGTGATCAACAATAGAGGTGATTCTTCTACTTTTTGCGAGCTTTCTACCAATAACCACTTTATGCAACAAATGGGAAGAGTCGGCCCTGACCTTGTTTGCCCATCGCACGATTTGCAGGTTTCTTCTTTCCTCTAGGCTCGGCAAATTAGCTTCAGCAAAGACACTCTCTATAGGTGAGGATTTAAATGCCCCGATTGAAAGGCGAATTGCAGCATTATAGGGACCGTTGAGTTTGTTCAGTGTGGAAACTGATGCAGTTCCGTAGGCTTGGACTCCGTAGTCATATTTTCCTCCCACCACCGCAAGTGATACTTTAAGCAGCTGTGATCTGTCAGCGCCCCATGACGTGTTGGCCAATGTCTTAATTATCTGTACCCTTTTGGCACATTTGGTTTTTAGGTCAGTGACATGTTGTTTGAAAGACAGTTTGTTGTCAAAGATAATCCCAAGGATCTTGATGGTCTCCTCAACTGCAATCGGCGAGTTGTAGATGGTGAAACTGGGAGGGGCTAAACAGGGTTGATGTCGACAGAAGTGAATTGCTTTTGTTTTCTGCGCTGAGAAATTAAAACCGAAGTCCTTAGACCATCTCTCCAGGCACCTGATCGCTCTTTGCACTTCTATTTTGGAGCTGCCATCCCTCGAGCTGGCAAAAATCACAAGATCATCTGCGTACAAAAGATGCTCCACCTTACAAAAGGAGAGGGAATGAGAGACTCCACTCATGGCGACCAAGAAAAGAGGAACGCTTAGTACGCTTCCCGTTGGGACTCCATTAACCTGGGTAAGTGGCTCCGAGACTGCGGATCCAACTGCCACCATGAACTCTCTATCAGACAAAAAGTTGCTGATATATAAGAGAATTTCTCCACTGATGCCCCACATTTTCAGCTGATTCAAGATGATCACCCTCCACAGTCTTTCGTAAGCCTTCTCAATGTCGAAACTAACGCAGTAGACATGATCCCCTCTGTTCACCGCATCCGCCACGAAATGCTGGAGATACGCCAGGTTATCGGATGTGGACTTATTTTTCCGAAAGCCTGATTGGTTGGAGGGCAACAGCTTGTACCTTTCCAGCCACCACATGAGCCTATCTGCCACCATCTTTTCTAGAACCTTGCCAACACAGCTCAGGAGCGATATTGGCCGATAGCTGCTCGGATCTAGGGGAGATTTTCCAGGTTTCAGAATCGGGACGACAATGGCGTTTTTCCATTCCTTAGGAAGCCTTCCCTCCAAGAATACTCTGTTGAAAAGAAACAGCAACTTCTTTTTTTCGGGGATTGGTAGTTTTTTGAGCATGTTGTAGGAAATGTCATCTGGCCCGCAAGACTTTCCCTTAGCTGAGTGAAGAGCTTTTTCTAGTTCTCTAAAAGAAAACTTGGAGTTGAGCGAAGCCTGCGTTTGGAGCTCCGGTGCGAAACTGAGGGAGGCCAAAGCCTCTCTCTTGGACAGGTCCTCAGGGCTAAGATGGGAATCGTCAGAGTTACGGCGGAAAGCCAAGGCGAGGGCACGTGCAATCACTTTGGGGTCAGAAGAAAAACCATCCTCACCTATAATTTCTTTTGGGGCACCACTACGTGGATTTCCATTAATTCGGCTTATTTTGTTCCATACATCTTTGGATGGTGTGTCTGGTCTGATATCTGCCACATAGTCCCTCCATGCCTTTTGCTTAGCCTCCGCGACCGCTCTCTTTACCTCGCTTCTCTTGATACGATAAGCGTCCAAAATCGCTGGTGTGGGTTTGCTTCTCACTTTTCTTCCCAATTTCTTTTTTTCCGAAACCAGTTTGGCCAGTGACTTGGACCACCATGGGACCATCTTTTTGAGTGGAGCCCTCGTCGATCTTGGAATATTTGCCTTAGCCGCCGAGATTATCACCTCTCCGAAGACCCTCACAGCCTCCTCAGTGTCCTCAAGAAACTCAATTCCCTCTAGACTACCATCCAGGCCTCTTTGAAAGCTCGACCAGTCTGCTCTATCCTCGATCCATCTTTGTCTTGGCCTATTTACAGCAGGTTGGAAGATGGAAGATATAACAATGGGGTAGTGGTCACTGCTGTACGAATCATCCAGAACATCCCAATTGTAAAGCAACTCAAGGCCCGGTGTACAAAGTGAGACATCGATGCAAGAAGAGGAGCCATGTCCTGGGCTTGTGTATGTGAGTCTACCGTCGTTGAGTACGTTCAAGCCATGATCCTCAATGAATCTCTCTATAGTCCGTCCTCTAGAATTGGCTCCCTCAGAGCCCCAAAGGCCGCTCTTGGCATTCATATCCGCCAGAAGCAAAATCGGAGCAGGAAGTTGCCGCATTAGACGATTCATTTCTGCAGGCAGGATGTCTTCAGCCGGATTCAAGTAAAGGGAGCAAATAGTGATTTTTCTACCCAGAATGGAGGTTACTACAGCAGTACATTGGAGGGGAGAATCGATGGGAAATTTTTTTGCTGCTAGGGAAGCCTTAGCCAATATTGCTGTGCCTCCTTTGGCAGTATTAGATGGGTGATTATTGTAAAAAATGTCGTAGCCTCTGAGAGAAGGAGAGTTCCTACTTGTTAAATGGGTTTCTTGGAGAGCAATGATAGATGGATTGAAATCCTTACACAGCAAATTTAAATCAATGAGATTATTAAAGAACCCATTAATATTGTACTGGATTATCGTTGTTTTATTAGGCATTTAAAATACAAAAGATTAAGGTTGTGTGTGTATGTGTAAGAGTGGCAAGAGTGCGATCACTTGATGAGTATTTTGATGAGCAAAAATAGCGGTATTAGTTGTGCACTGATTCATGTGTTTTTTGTGCATGCTGAGTTGTGGTGATATGAGAGGACAAACCATGTGCGGCGTGTCCCCGAGTGGGATTAAAAATTGTGGCTTTTTTGTCGAAATAATCTTAACAATGGGATCAGATTAATTGATCCGACCATTGAAAAGACCATTTATTTATGAGTCTGTGTCCATTTGATGATTTTCTGTGAGTGAATCTTTGTCGTTGATTGTACGTGTTGTCGGAGTGTTTGGAATTTTGCCTTGAATTAGAGAATCTGCTGCATTCAGAACTTCCTTCAATCGTTGTTCAAGAGGAAGATTACTCGTATCTTTTGGAGTTTCATGTTCGGAACTACGTGACATTTTTCGTGGTGGGGTGGCGCGGGGTTTTGTGCTATTTTGTGCTATGATTTGTTGTGTTTGTTCCACTGAAACTCCTGCGATTCCTTCAGTGGCTGTTGATGAGGCAAGTGAAGTATTGCTTCCTAGCATCTGTCTCTCCTTGTCGGCCCTACAGATGGCCTCTTGGATGAGCTGTTCATCTTCGATCTCGGGATTGACTCGTTTAGTGCCTCTGGGATTTATTGTTCGGGCTTTTGGGGATGGTGCAATTGCTGTGGGTTTTTGATGGGTTCTCGCATAGCGTCCAGCGAGTGCGGTCGTGCTATCAATTTCGCGCCGAATTCTCAGTTCGCTGTTCTAGAGTTTATTCTTTTTTCTTTTAATTAACGCGAAGTTTCTATCGCAGTTTTCTCTCTTAATTGTGTGAAAAAAAGGGCTTATCTCGGATAGGGGTCTGGTGTTGAGTTGAGATGGCGCAGGGCTCTGAGCCCGGCGGGGGCCCCCCCGCACAAAAAACTTTTGAGTCTTTTGAGTACCTTTCGGGAGTCAAATATAATGGTTTTAGAGTCATGTGTACTAAGGAGAACATCAGTCCCTTGTCTCTTGGTGAAATGGTTAAAAAGAATTGTGAAAAAGACATAGTTTCAGAAATCGTGAAGATTGGTAAAAACAGTGCAGTGATTCATTGTAGTGGCAAAAAAGCAGCGAACGATCTGTGCAAAAATCTCCCTATCAAAGAAGCAGGTTACAAACTGTATATACCGCTTTACTATGTGGCCAGCTGTGCGATTATCTTCGATATAGACGTTGAATATTCTGAAAAAGACATTTTTGAAAGAATGGACGCGCGCCAGTTCCAACCCCTGAAAGTAGAGAGAATCAAGAGGAGAGAGTACAACAGCGGGAACTTGGAAATGACTGACACAAACAGAATGAAGGTGCATTTCCATGGCACGGATACACCTCAACACGTTTTCATCAATTACGTCCGCATTCGTTGCGAGCCCTTTATCCAAAGGCTCCAACAATGCAAAAAATGCTGGAGAATTGGCCACTGGAAGACCATCTGTAAGGAGGTGAACGCCAAATGCATAATCTGCTGGGGAAACCATCTGGCAACTGAATGTGTTTCTACTAATCATCCTAAATGCATCCTCTGTCACGGACAGCACCGCTCTGGTGACTCGTCTTGCCCAGAAAAAATGAGGCAGCTGAATATTCGAATTGCAATGGCATCACAAAATCTCTGCCGAAATGAAGCAACTCTGCTATTTCCACGTCCAAGGAAGAATGCTTACAGCTTCAGGCAAATCGTCCTCAGCAACCCATTTCAAGTGTTAGATGAAGAAGAATATCCCTACCTTCCAAGCCAGAAGCCAAACCAGGTCAGCAGAGCCGCAACAAGACTTTATAGAAAAAAAATATGAGAAATATAGCATATTACACTGACCCAGGAATAAGTTGAAACTCGCTAATGTTCTTCTCCTTCTTGCCTCGTGTTTTTATTTCTGCGCGCTCACTTCACGGTTCGCCACACGAAAATTTATTTTATAAGAATGAACTTGTACCATAGCAAGAGGAGGAATAAAATTTAAACAAAAAAAAACTTCCTTTGTTCCTCAATACTAAGAGAAAAGAAGAGAGAGAGAAAAGTTTAATTCTGATAAACTGACCGCACTACTATATACCTCAACTCGACACGGTAATCACTGAGCCCTGAACGAATCCGGAGAATTTTTCTCTCTGTGCCTATTATTTATATTGAAGAAAAAAAGTGAATAAATGTTTATTTTATTTACAATAAATACCCTAACTATGGTGTAAGATCAAAAAATATTTCTTTCATTTCTTCAGAACGTTTCTTGTAAAAAAAAAATTAAATTTTAATATTTTTAAAATTTTCAACTTTAATTGATTGCTTGAACGAACATATTGAAGAAAGAGCGAGAACGGATGCTGTGTTGTGGTGCAGACTAACAAAATGAAGCATTCAAATCAATTGTGTAAAAACTTCCCGAATGAATCATCATCAATATAAACCAAAATGTAAACAAGAGATAGTTTTACAGCAGAGCAAATACATGGATCACTGTCACGTTAAAATCACCAAATATTTGATTATTAATTTTGAAAATTAAATGTAAATTTTTCTCATTGTGAAGGCAACATAATGTTGCTCACAGATGATTTTTGTAAGTTTAAAGAATTTCCAAAAAAATTCTAAGCCACAATGGTGTAACCAGGGAAAGTAAAGATGTCTCAATATACAAAAAGTTGGTAAATCTATTAGAGATCAAAAAGAATTTCCAAGTTAAAAATTACATGACAAAATTCAAAGAGAAATAAAAAATAAAAAAGTCGCTCTTAATCGATTTTTAACTTCATTTCAAATAAGAAAAAAATATTTTTCTAAAAACACCTGAAAGAATAGAGATCTGGCTACGCCCCTGACTTTTCTATCGAGGAATTCCTTTAATTTTCACAGCAAAATCCCTCAAGTTAAATTTCTTTTTTTTTGAAAATATTTTTTTTAACAACTTATTTCATAAAATGCCACGTTGAGTAATTAAAACAAAATTTATTCTCTTAATATCCACATAATACTGAGGAGACCTTCACTGTTGCGGTCGTGTCTTTGGAATGCAGACCATCCACCAGTGTCCATCACCGGTGTCGTCCACTTGATTTGAATGCGTCTTGCATAGATTGAAGAGAAATTCCGGCAGGAATTCTTCAGCAGAGAGACATTTCACAAATACAAACTCTCTGTATTTTGTGATTCAATCTCTTCTCTTTTCATGAGAATTTTTATGTGCGAGCATGAAAAACACATTTTATAATCATTTGAGAATTTCGGGGCAGAATCATTGATGGCAATCAAGACAATGTGCAAAAATCACGCAAAATTTTGAAGCATGACGAAAGTTTTGACGCAATGGCACCCAACTGAAGCTTAAACTACTTCTTGGAAATTGGCAAAATTAGCAGAAACATAAATCGACATAAAAAGATTGTTTTGCATTTTGGGGGGAATTTATAAATAGATAGTATTTTAAAGAAAATACTAAATGTTAATTTTGTGTGCACAAGGTTCAAACAAATCTACCTAAAGTGACAGAGAAATAAATCCCTTTTCAAGGAGGAATTTATGTTTGAGAGAGAATTTTTACAACGTAATGCCCCCGCAGGGTGCAAGTTGAGTTAACAAAAATGAAGGCTAAACAGTACGTGTGTGTTGTAACCAACTGGCTTTCTCAGGAACTCCTTCCCGACCGCAGTAAAGTATTGATAACAAGTCAAACTCCCTCAGCCAGCAGAAGTGTGGTGAGAAACTGATAACAACACCCCATCAATCTTTGTAGTTGTGATTCTAAGAAAATTAACAAAATATGCCTTTGAAGAAGTCGCCAAATTGACCTTGCTTGAGACTGATGCTACCTACCGGCTTTGTTAGTATACAAGTAGTACTCCTAGGAAGCTTTTCTCACGTCCTTTAGCTACACTTTAACTTTTAAATAGAGGCAATTGTCTCGTTTAAAAAACAGGTTTTCTGGACAAATTCAATGGTTCCTCCATGAACAGCTGTTTCTCTTTAAATCTAGGCAGCGTCATGGTGATTTTGTAAACATCCCCTTTTTATCTATCATCAGAGTGATAAGGACGTGCCTCCTTGGCTCAATTGATAACAATCATCCTTATCTTTGTGGGCAAATAAACAAATTCCCATAAATCTCTAATGAGCCTGAATAAGAATGTCTCCAAGGCATCCCAATGCCCAGAACTTCCGTCGACGCCCTCGAAGTTTTGATGGAAAGTTCCCGTGCGTTGTTGACGCAATTTTCACGCGGAATTTCCCCGTGACTTTCGCTTTAGCCGGCCAAAGTGTGCCGCCAAGTTAGGAGGGCGGTGTGGGTGAGATGAAAAGGCAAAACCGAAAAAAAATTCTAACCTTTCTCTCTCATCTCTCGCGGGTGGCGTTTGTAAAAATAAAACGCGACAGGCATTTGTGACCCAATTTACGCAGCATTTCGAGTAGACAAAGAGGATTTTTCCTCACTACTCGCCCCCCTTAGACCCCAATGTGCCTCATTGCGTGGCCATAGAGCCCTAATTTCTCATATTTTTCATGGGGAAATCACCCGAAAAAAAATGGGGCTCCCCCGGGTGTTGCAATGCTGTGAAATTCTCCACACAAACCCCACCATGATCACCGCATACCGCAAAAATTCAAAAGGATTTTTCATGTATTTACTCACATTACAGTTGGTGAAATTTATTGCCAAATATATCCTCGAGATGTGGAGAATCTTTTGTGCACTTTTTTATCCTCACTGATGCGCTAATGAGCTGGGAATTTTCCAAAAAACTCACTCCGACGACTTTTCACCACGTGTTAAAAGCATTCGCTGTCGTTTGCACGTAAAGGTGCTACCTCCAATGCTCCAATGAATATGGTTGTCAAACAATGCTTATGAAAGTTGCCGCTAGGCGTCACTGCAAACTGCGCGTACGCCAAGTTAACACTTTCTGCACCAAACGACGCAATTTTCACAATGCAACTGAGCGAGATTTGTGAAGGTTTTCGCTCACTTTGTAATCGTTTTCCGCATTTTTCTCATATTTTCCACGAGTTTTCCACGTGAGGGCAATTTTCTCATATTCAAACAGAAGGCTTTGGATATAATGAGAAAATTTGGATATTTGAGGAGAAGAAAAAGATCATTATGCTGTTTTTTTTTGAAAATGTTTCAAGTAACGGTCATTTGTAAACTTTTTCCAAATTTTCTTCTAAACTAAAGAAGAAAAAAAAAACATTTTTGAGTTATTAATCGGAGAAAACGTGAATTACCTGTATTCATTATAATGGAAGGGTACGAACTTCAATACAGGAATTATTAAAACATAAAGAAATTAAGGAAAAAAGGATTTTTAGACTTCTTATTTTTTTGGCAAAAAGATTTAAAAAATTTAAACCGTTCTAATCGTTCTAATTAATTCTTCCTGACTTTCTTGAATAAATTATTTCTATTTTTTGTTCACATCTCCTTTCTGAAAAAGTAGAATGATGAGCAAGAGAACGACGGAATTAAATAAAAAAGGAATGTAAATCTTTCCTAGGCTGATAAAGGATTCATCTAACCAATTTTTTCGATGTGGATCACACAGAAATTTGTTGTAGATCTTGTAGATAGTGGAGCAATTATTAGGTACATGAGAAAGTCCAAATGAACCAGAAGATGGTGTTAAGAAAAGGCCCGTGGCATGGTGAAGTCGATAAAGCTTGTCCAGAAGAATACAGTTGAGCTCAAATGTTATCAAACTTCTATAGATAAGAATAAGGTTTATGATGAAACTTTGAGCCAGAGATTTAGTTCTTTGCTATAAAAGCTTACCAATATTTCAAAAAAAAAACAATTTAAATTTTATTTGAGTAAAAAAGCTTGAAAATGAAATTTTTGAATAAATCATTGACCTAATTTGCCAGAGTAATTAGCACATTTAAAAAAAAGTCAACACGAGACTCATTTATCAAAGAATCACGCATCATGAGGGTCTTGTTATGTGTTGATCCTCATTACATTTTATTGATGACCCAATGAGAAAGCATTCTAGCAACAACATTATATTGTAGTAGGAAAAAAAAAGTGAAAGTAGTATGAACAAAACAGAAATTAATTATTACGTCGTACAATTTGTAATTAATAATTGCTTTGGCTTATCAAACAAAAATCAGTAGCGATGTTTCGTTGTTATCACACCTTTTGATTGATGCCAAGAATCTATACTTTATATTATAGCCTTATATGATTGTGTTCTAATACATAGAATTAAATGGCATTATTGTCTACACAACTCAGTTTTTTTTTCTTCTTTAAATGATATTCATAAACCCCTTATTTACTTTTAATCATGAAGAAAATAATAAAAAAAAAATTACGCCACACAATACGAGAATAAACACTTCTTTCTGCTTGATAAGATATAAGTCTGTTTTGTATGTATATAATTGATAAAATGCAAAGGTATCGCTATGTGTACTGTAACCTCGTTCACCTTCTTGGCCCCTTGTTGAGCACACAACTCCAAGATAATCCCCATTCGCACAAAATGAGTAAAAAATAATTTACAAAAATAATCACACAAAATACTGAAACTTGTCTCATTAAATTAAAAAAAAACAAAATATGAATTAATTATCACTACATTTCATTTATTAGTGCAAACTACAATATAAACCCTGTAAAATATATAAAATAAAATCATAGAAAATAAATTGTGGAATAAATGTTTCTCTTTTACGTCTCTTTTTTTTTATAAAATAAAAATCATTGTACAATATTTAATGGGGGAGGGGGGGGAGGATCACCAAAAATAATAAAATTTAGTTTATACAATAAAAAAATAAAATAAAATAAAATTGGCAAAGGCCTTGCACCAAAAATAATGAATATTTTGTTGTTTCTTTTTCCTTGTAGAAAAATAAAATCACATTTTGTCTGATAGGAGAAAAAATTATAAATTCTTTTTTTTTAATCCTTCTGTTAATTTCTTTTTATAACCTATATTTTATTCTTAATAATTAACTACTTAATACCCCTATTCCCTTGGGTTTTTGTGTTAAGGTAGAGTCGGTAGAATGTTGTTGTTCTTGCATCTCATGCGTGTCGTGGGTGGATCATTTGTTGCGCCTATTGTTGATAATGTGAGCCATTTTTTGCGCCACAAATGGCCAAATGACGAGGAAGAAGAACCATTTGGGGGAAATATCCTCAAATGGCCACCAACTTGGGTATTGACGAATCCTCGATGCCTGCATGTAGCGTACTTCCAGGAGGGATCGTTCCATGATGTTTATTCTATTTGTCACCTGCTGCAAGTCCACACTCATTCGATCTACTGTGGAATTGAGGAGGTTCAGCACTTCCAGGAATTCCTCATTGAGCGTCGTACTCGCCACACCGTTCATATGCAAGTCACGCTTGCTCCCAGAAGTTGGGGCTTTGCTCCAGTGCTCATTGGTGCGCACCTTTGATCGTGATGTGTGCTGGGATGTTGTGACACTTGCCAGGGATCGTGATTCGGGTTCATCTTCAACTGTGTCGATGTATTCATCATCAGATTGCTCCGTAAGATGCCCATTTTGATACACAGCAGACACGTCATTACCATTCACGAGGTACCCATTGCCATTTGTTAGTTGTGGCTGTGTGTACCCATTGTGTGGCAGCATGGGTGCCCTGGCGGGGCTGGCTTCTCGTGATGCAAAAGGAGAATTGGGACGGGAACGGACTTTCTTTATCGCTTCAGGTGCTACAGCTTCCAAATCCTCCACATTAATACCATCCAATTCACTGATACTCCCCATAAATTGGGCAACATTCTCCGTGTAGGACATTGTCTCAATGATCTTCTTGAGCTCCTCCACATAATTCTCCATTGCTCGTTCCCGTGACATCTCACCCAGATGCTTCCACGATTGCCATTTAGCCCTGTTAACAATGTCCCAGAAGGCTGGCTTACCCTGTGTGCACGGTCCAAGGGTAGCCTGTTTGTACAGTGAGTAGAATTTCAGCATCATATCATTGCTTGGCTGGTAGGATCCATTCTTAGGCAGCCCCCGTATAACATTAACTGCTGCTGTGAATCTTTCCTCAATTGTTGACATTTCTTTATTTTTTTTTAAAAAATATTTCTTGGAGGGAATCAGGAACAAAAGCCACTCCTTTTCACTTACTCTTACACACCAAAATTGTAGTGTAATTTGCAATTAGCACGGTGTGTGTGCAATTTAATTTCACAATATAACTCTTTTTCTCACAGGCAAGAAAAAAATCATTGAAGGTGGACTTTGTACTTGTGTCACAATTTTATCTTCTTATTTGAGAAGTAATTTTTTCTCTATACCTTCACTTATTTATTTTTCTCTTCAAACTTTTTCCTTTTTGTGACTCACAACAACCCGAGTTCACGAGGTTAAAATATATTTACATGTCCACTATGCGAAATTAAAATGAATGTGTAAGAAGAATATTTAAAATCCCACCACAAAATTGTAATTTTGCGGAAACAATATTTTTGTAGAGAAGGAGTTTGTGACTGAGGAGCCCCAGTAAAAAACCTTCTTTGATTTTCTGAAGAGAGATTGTTGTGATTCACTTAAAAAATATCAGCGAATTCTGCAGAGTTTATCGACATATTTGAAATTTTATTCAAAACGGAAATCTTTTTTCGAGAAAAGATTATTTTATTTATTTAATTAAAAATAATTTAATTGCTTAAAAATACTAATGCTTTAACATTAACATTTATTTCCCAATTTCCCTTGTCTATTTTTGAGATTTTTTTTTACTTTTAGGGATTCCAGGGAACAAATTCTATATAATAGCGTCCTTTTCAGTAGCTTAATGATTAATAAATTAATATTAATTAAAAAATCAATTTTCCAAACGAAAAAAAGTCTCTTAGCTCGCGTACATCACGTACAAAAGCCCAAAGAGCCCAAAGACTATCTCTTAATCGTTATGATGTGAATGTGACCTCAATAAATCAATAGAGCAGCATAGATTGAACGCAGAGGCGCTAAATGATGTAAAATAGCATGTCTCTTATGTCGTGTACAGGCAATTCAACTAGTCGGAAGAAAGTGTAAATATATGTGCAACGTGTGCGACAAAAAAATGCGTGTATACCTACAGAATCTGAGGCACGAGGTTGTGCCAGTTTGATGGAAAGAATTGCAATTGAGAAGAAAGTTGAAAATTTAGAAAAGAAAATCTTTCCCTCCTCAATATATGGAAGAAATTGAAAATAAATCAAAAATTGGGCGGAAGACAATAAACTGTGTCATTTGTAAACTTTAAATTCCACTGACTCACATTGTTTTGCGGAAATTCCTCTTCTTCAGTCTTTGGGTTGAGGAGAGTGAAACGTGAAGACATTTATCCACCCGCACGCGCGAGCCTCAATTTGTCAATCATACGCCTAATTTAATTGCATTAATTTTGATTTATTACCGACAATTAAATTCTTTGAGAATTCATTAAAATTTTGCAAACAAAAAATTAGGGTAATAAAAATTGCGCGGAATCTTCATATTGTCTTAATGGAATTTAAATAAAATTATTTTAGAGAATTTGAGAACAATCGGAACGATCTTATAATAATCTTCCTTATCTTCCCAGAAAGATCATTTTCTTAAGAGCATGACGATCTCTACAACAACATTCCATGAGCTAAAAAAAGTAGATCAACGGAAAATTATTATTTTTTTTTTTTTTTTGATTTGCTTAACAAGACGATTTTTGTTGGGAAGAGCGGGGTAAAAAGATCACTAAAAGAAAGGGTTAGGAAAAACCCAAAATTTCTCCTAAAGTAAATTTTCCACCCTCCAACTCTTTCTCTCAGACCACTCTATCTCTCTGGGAAATACGATATTTTGAGCTTTTCTTAACAATTACTGATTGAGAGATTTTTTTTGCCCCGCTCCTCCTAATGGAGGTATTTAAAATTCCTCTTCATGAGAACAAAATTGAAGAAGAACGAATGAAAAAAAAAACCACGCGAGAAAGTTGATCATCTCTGTGAGAGGTTGCATCATCGAACGTTTGAGATGGTGGATAATATAATATATATAGTTTTCTTCTTGACCTGGACGATGAAATTGAATTTTGTCCGAGAAGACTCACCGCTCGCGCGCGCAGTTTCACTGAACCCGGAATACGCGCGCATCTTTATTAATCTCGCACACACAGCATCCCAAATGAACTCTCGCCTCTCCATCATCTTCCAAAGATAAGTCCTTGACTTTATTTACCTTACACACACCTGGTGTGATGGGTGGGATGACTTGAGGTGGTACGCGCGCAATCAGAGGCAGGTGAAGATGGTGAAGAACTTCCATGGCGCGCGCGATGCCCAAAAGGAGGATGATGGCACTCCATGGTGTGGACACGTAACCGGTTTTTGAGGTCAATCGACTTCAAACCTGGTGCCCTACTTTTCGGTTAACGCTCTGCAAAGAATCTGGTGGACGACTCACCAGAGAGTTATGCATAAATAACATATTTTTGTGAGAGAGAAGAAAAAATAAAGATCCACAATGAATACACAATTGGTGGGTGACTTCCTGCTCTTGAATGCTCGCATATGTTTGCCCATGAAATTGTGTGAAAAAAATTTCACTTTGGATTCTGCAAAATTTCATCTCTGGCTGTGTGGCACAAAGAAATCTTCATGCGCGCGAGATCGATGCGGGGAGATTTCCAGAGAATGAGCATGAGTGCACTTCTTTTATATTTTTGGGTGATCCAGTCTATGCGTTTTCCAGTGTTGGGTTCTGGTTCCACGTCCTCCTCCTCCTTCGCACCTTCCCATCGGCGAGTGGGATAGCCAATGCTACTTCATTAGCAAGCGCAGCGGTTCTTCATCGACACCTCAAGAGTTGGTCGCTTGCCCGGAACCCACTCTCAGATTCAGTCTCACACTAGCACCCAACGGAGGTAGTCATCGAGAGGTACCTTCCTCACTCTCCTGCAACAAAAGTACTTTTTTTCTCATCAAGTTGATCTCAAAAAGTGAATTAAAAAATAAATAAATAAATAAGTGTGATCTTCAAGTGTGTGAGGATCACAAAGAGAGATCCTCAACAAAGAACCCTCCAAGTGACCGTCTTTTACCCAAAAAAAAAGAAAATTAAATAAAATTGAGAAAAGAAAATTAGAAGCTACTTTAAACGGTAAAGATCTCCACCAAAAAAACCTCTAAAGAGGTCTCTCTCCCATCTTATCTCACACCTCAATTTTGGTCTTAAATGAGAGAATTTATTCGCGATAAAAGATTTCTTCCGCTTTTGACCGTGTGCCAACCGTTAACTTCTCGTACTTAATATGCGCACTTTGAGTAATTTGCAACTGTAGTTTATTTCTTTTCTTTTATTATCCCAACAAACTGCCCATCTCGAAATCTCACCCATTTTTTTTCAATTAAATAATACATTCAACTAATTGTTTGCAATTAACGTTTTCTTTTAATTTTTAATTTTATTACTTTTTATCTTTCATTCTTGTGTGCCCCATTTATGCGTTGTGTGCAGACAATGAGGATTTCAGTGATTGTGGAGGCGTTGGTGATCTTGGCAATTGTGGCTTTTGCCTCTGCAAGAGTCATTGAAGCAGGTGAGAGGAAATTTTCCTTGAATCACGATCTTTCTATTTGTTTAAGAATTTACAATTTCTTTGTATTTCTTTCTAAAAGAGAATTTTAAAGAGAGTGAGAGAAAGACAAGAAAATCTTGGAGAAAAGGAAATTTGTATGTTGAGATTGAGAAAAGTAAAAGTTCTCTTTGTTCTTTTAGTGGAGTGAAAGAAGTGATTCTGTGTCTTCTTGGCTACGTACTTGTCCCATTTTTTTTCAATCATTTTGGAATGTGTCTTGTAATCTTTTCAATGCGCAGCATCTTAATTATTCAAAAAGATAATGATGGTTTTTAGTGCAGAACTTTAGTTTTAATTTAATTTAAATGCTGGGGCATTTAATGATGAGATAAAAAATGTTTTTTTAAGTCCCTTTAAGTGAATTTTTATGCTTACCCTTTTTGTTTTCAACGCAGAGTAATAATTTACTTTAATTGTTTAAAATAAACTGAAAAAAACCGTTAAAAATGTCCAAAAATTTTTTCTTCGAATTTCTTCGAGAAATTCTTTGTTAAATATGTAAAAAAAATTTTCTTTGTTTTCATAAAAATTATTTCTTTTTCTTAAAAGAAATTATTATATACTCCTGCTTTTGAATTAAAAAAAAACAAATACATACCTAAAGATTACAAGAAAATTTAACAGTTAAAAAACCAAATTATATTTTTTTCAAAGAAAACGAAAAAGCAGCTCCAGCTGCAACAAATCGCCAAGAAGAGATAATCGTCAGCGATGATGATTTTGAGCAGGAGCACGCAGCTGGTGATGATATAGCGGCGAATGAAGTGGAATCAACTGCTGAGCAGGTTATTGCTGCACCAGAAGCACCCGAAGTTCCCGAAATTGTAGCATCATCAACTGACGACGGGGAAGCCCCTGTGCCAGTTAACATTGACGATGCGCACCCCATTAATCGCTACTGCACGTGCACATCAGAAGAATGCAACTGCTGTCGCGAATTTAAGCTGCCTCTCGTGTCCATCCGTGGTCCGGGATGTGCAACAGTGCGCTACATTGAACGCAACAAGTTGTCCGTGGCCATTAAGTATGGGGACATTACATTGGGACAGAGAACAATCTCTGGGCGAAAAGCAACTCCCATCTGCATGCCACTCCCTGGTGGCTACTCGCGCTTCTGCGGACGTGTCTATGGGATTACAAGGCAGAAGGATGACTTCAAGGCTTGCCTGGGTTTGGAATTGCGTGCACAGGATGAAGTGGAAGCTGCCCTTAGGGTGTCTTGCTTCAACTTTGGACCCAAAGGGTTGTCTCTATCGAATGCTGAACCCCTCCCACCACCTGCTGATGCCGATTCTGACGATGATGACGACGATGATGATATTCTAAGTGGATTAGTTGGTGGGGATGATGATGATGATACGGGTGGTGGTGTCCTAGGATTAGCTGGTGAGTAAATGGAGTCATTTGTCCGATAAAAATCTACGCAAGGAAAGTATTTATTAAAATTATTCATGAATTTCCACAGATGATGACGAGGAAGGTGATGCAGATGATGACGACGACGATGATGATTATGACGATGACGATGCTGAGGAATCTGGAAATGATGATGCGGACTATTCGGGTTTTAGCCTCCTCAGTGGTGACATAATTGACGGACTCTTTGGCACAGGTGGTGGTGGTGGTGGTACGCGTAAGAAGAAGCCATCAGCTGCATCCGCGGATGCGAATCGCAAGAAATTAACCATTGCGGAGCCGCAAGCAACGAAGAAAGTACCCGTGGTGGCAGCTCAGCAGGTGGAGAAGCCGAAGAAACCCACCCGAAGTGGCGCAACGAAAGTTGTCATACCAAATTCACCCGGAATTCTCAATTCTGCCCAAATTACCCAAAATGAAATCGACAGCTCAACCGCCAATAAGGTCGACGCTGTGGAAGTTACAACGAAGAAAAATAAGAAGGATGAATCGCTGTTGGATGTAGTGGGAGCCCTTGTTGCGGGGGATGATGACACAGCTGAGGAAATTGACGATGATGACGATGAAGCTGAAAAGGATGATGATGAGGAGAAGGACGACGATGACGAAGATGAGGATGATGAGACGGAAATTGATGCAGATGCCGAAGAAGAAGCCGATGAGGAGTCAGAAGAGGATGCCGACGAAGAGGATGACGAGAAGAAGAAAGCCACAACAGCCAAAGCCATCCCCAATAAGAAAACCACCCCCAGCAAGAAGAAGAATGATTTTGGACTAGGACTCTTGGGACTTGCGAGATTTTTTAAATTAATCTAACCAAGTCCACAAGCAACTTACACACACGCTCAAAAGACTAGATGATAGTTAATTTATAATTTCCTCTTACCTTTTATATTACCTTTTACATTCTAAATTTAGTTTTATATTTTTTAACGATTAGGTAAAAAGAATCTCATTCTCCATTGTGGTTGTACAAATTATAAAATGATTTTCTTCAGAGGGAAATTCGCGCGCAACAAAGTAATAAAGAAAGGAAGGAAAAAAAAGTCCTTTAAACTTTAAACTACACAAAAGATGTTCTTCCCTTTGAAAAAACGACTGGAAAATAATTAATATCTTTATTTAAATGCTAAAATAAACATGAAATTTCAACAAGAAAAAAAAAACAATTCAGTGTATTCCACGGATCACCTCCATGGTCTCCAATGTTTGGAGTTTGATGGAAGTGGATTGGTATCAATGCGCCGGAAGGCACTCTTGGATGGTAGCTGATTGAGTATCTGTGGCAAGTTTTCCTTCTCATCAGACAATCTGAATTTCACAGGGGCACGCATTGTGGTCTCTGCTCCATCGCATGTTGTTGATGTGACACAGTCACTGACGACACTCTCCGTGGCTACCAGTTTCTCATGCAGCAACCTCACATATTGCACTGTTAACTCCAAGATATCTGCTTTCTCCAGCTTCGTGGGGCGACTGTAGTGTGTGGGAAAGAGCCCTGCATTCCGTATGATGATCTCTTTGAGGATATCCAGGGAATCATTGATACGTGCTCGTCGTTTCTTCTCCATCAGTGGCTTCCTTATTTTCCGAATATCCATTTTCTTTTAAATTTCTTCTTCTCTCACTTTTGGCACGAGATTTTTAACTTTCAGAATCAACAGGTAATTTTATTTCTTCGCTAATTTCGTGTTTAAAGTACCGAGTCTCGACGTGGAATGAGCAACTTGAGAGCCTATTGAAGTCTTTTTATTCCCAGGAAATGTTCCCTTCTCCCTATGTCTGTTTTTATTTCCTTTAACACGGCGCTTCCGAGGAATCACCTCAGAGATCCGCCCAATTTCTCATTGTTCCTTCTTCTGTGAATCACTTTCTCACACCGGGGCAAGGAAAAGGGAATTTTGAAGCATTTCCCGCAAGGACAGATAAATCGGAAAATTATCTTTCTTTTCACAAAATTTATTTAATTAATGAAATTTCTTGGCAAAAAACTAATTTTCCCATCGAAAAAATCAGTTAAATTCGGTTAGTGACTTCATTTCCTGTAAATTGTCATTTAAATTCCGGCTCCTCAATATCGCCCTCCTTGGCGGAATACCAAGGAGGAACGTCTTGAAGGAACTAAAGCTAAAGTGTGTGAGAGAAGGAAGATTCCGGTATCAAATTCCCAACAAAAGGACACTCGTAATTTATTCAAGAAAAGCGAATGAATCGCATAGAGACACACACGCACAATACACCTCAAAAGGAAGACGAGAAGATCCTTTTTGAAGGACTGAAGTGCAATGAAAGGGTTGACCTAGAAATTCAATAAATTTCTCCTCTCGATCTTTATATTCGAGGGAAGATTTCTTTTCTTTTCTTTTTTTTTTTTTTTTTTATTTTAAAGCTTTACGGCCCCAGCCTTTTCAAGCCACAAGGCCTTCTTTTCTTTTTCTACTATTTTATATAAAATGACTTAATTTATTCTCAATTTCTTAACACATACTTTTCACATTATTTAACTTATTTGATTAAATTTTTAATTAAAAAAATATTCTTTTAAAATATTTATGTAGAGACAAAGAAGGAAATTAAAGTCTTATACAATTTTTTTTTAATTTTACAACTCCCTCCCCCACAGATCCTTTTTTTTCAGCATTTTCTTCTCTTCCTTTTACTCGAAGTTATGAATGAAATCAACTTCCTGTCTATGAATTGGTTTACTTACCCACAACAAAAAATCCTCTTAGTCGCAAAGAAGGTGAGTGACCTTCAACGGTCTTTTAAAAAGTAAATTCCGCACTTCCTTCTAGTTCTTTTTTTTTATACAATTGATTATAAAAATTGTGTCTTCCACGGCAGTGATGAGGAGTTTTGTGATCTCGACGCATTAGGCTTTAGGTACATCCCTGTGGGCATTTGTATCATCTGGTGGTGCTTCAGTTGCTTTAACACCAGTAAAGTGCTCAAGAAAGTATTCCATTGTGACTTTCTTCAGCTTGTGTGCCTTCCCAAAGACTTCGCGTATCTTTTTCCGACGATTCTGAATTGTAACTTTGCTGGTGGTCCTCCCATCGGAGAATTTAATGCTCCTGTTGAACTTCCGATTCCCCAGAAGTGCCACCTTCTCCTTAATTATCTGTGGCTCCTCGAAAATAGTTTCAAGGGGCGTACACTTCGTCACGACCTTCTTATTGAGATAGTAAGCCTCAATTTGCTTCTCCGTGGTGGGCTGGACGCATCTCTTGGGCCTCATTATGGTCCGTCTCTTGATTCTGTGCAAATAATCCTTCTCCTCCTTCTCCTCAATCCTTCCGCCAAGCCTCGAAGATCTCCTCACCGAGGAGGATGAACTCTCATCTCCTGGACAGTCTAATGAGTCTTCTGGCAGCTCCTCCTTTGACCCTTGTGAGGAGCTAGCATCACAGTTTGTTTTACTTAAATTAAGTGTTGACATTTTTAATCCAAGAAAACATTCGTAGCTGCAGAATGATAAGATTTAATTTTAGTTTTTTAGGGCATTTAGCGCTTTAATTGTTGACTTTACCTTTCATCATTCGTTAGGCTGATCAGGGTAGGTGGAAAATTCATATTTACAACACAATACGGACCATTCTTTCAGGACAAAACACTCAATTTTTCATTTTTAGTAAGAAGCTTTCCTTGAGAAACAATAAAATTTTTTGACAGTTTTCCAAACTACAATGACCGTTATTTCATGACGTGCGACGATTTGAAAATTCGTTATTGGAAAAACGGTTAAACGACGGCGAAAAGCGGAATATACGGAAAATTGCTTGACAATTCATAGATCACCATTCGATTGCTCACAGTGTACTTGTATTTGCCCGTGGTTTTTTCAATCCTTATTTTCAATCGCAATGAATTCGATTTTTCAGAAGAATTTCACGCTAATTGCAGCTGTAATTTGTCTAGTGGCCATTGTACATGTATTTCCAGCTGATGCAAATTCAGAAAAGACCATTCCCATCTCAAAATTCAGCCAAAATGTTGCACCCACAATGACTATACTTTATTGGTAAGAAGAACACAAATCCCTCCAGTCAGACAGAAGTTATCTCTCTGCTCTCACTCTCAGTTCCTGTAATCTCCAGCAAATAGGCTGATTTATGAGAGCATCCGCGATAACTCCCCCGGTGAATGGGCATTTTTACGCGGACATTGAGGTTATCTCTGTTTTTGTTCCTTTGCAGTTACTCCTGTGGCTACCGGAAGGCCTTCGATGATTACGTGAGCATCCTCAATGAGAAGTATCCGGAGATTCTCGTCCGGGGCGCAAACTACGACCCATCGGGGTTCAACATGCACCTCTCGCGGATTGTCTTGCTCACCAAGCTCATCCTCATTGTCGTGATTGTGTCGTCATTCGATCTTTTTGGCTACCTCAGACAACCAATTCCCGGATGGTGGCGATGGTGCATTGAGAACAAAATCTACGCGTGTATGATGATCTTCTTTGTGGGAAATATGATTGAGGCACAACTCATATCCTCAGGAGCTTTCGAGATTGCCCTCAATGATGTCCCCGTGTGGTCAAAACTACAAACGGGACGTATTCCTGCTCCACAGGAGCTCTTTCAAATAATCGAGAGTCATTTGCAGTTCAACGATAAACTAGAGCAAAATCCCAACTATGTGAAATAGATGAGGGGGTGTACACAGTACTGACCTCACCCCTCAATCTCACCCTGGTGTCCTCATCGTGTGTGTGTCGTGGTTAAAGAAACAAACGGTTATTTATCTTTGAGAGAAGAGTGGCATAGAGAAGAATCCTGCGAAGAAAATTTTATGTATGTATAATATTCTTTCTTTCCTTTCTTGGTAGAATCATCCCCACATATTTTCCTTTTTCTTTCTTTTGTGTAAAAAATAAAATAAAATAAATCCCCGTGGATGGGCAGTTAAATCGCGTACTAAAGATTGTTTTATGATATTGAATAAATAATGATAAAAGAGTAATACAAATATGAGTCTTTTGCTTTGCCAAATTCCGCATAAGAAATTAATTTCACAGCTCCACTAATTTTTAGGTCATTTCACTCAGGTGCGGAGGAACTGTAAAGAAAAAAAACAAAAGAATTATATTGCCTAAAAATCTTCCATTTGTCCACGCAGGCAATTTTGCGTTCTTTTAGCCGGAAGTTTCCTTTAAAATGTTCAGAAATTTTCAATGGAATATAGGTAAAGGAATAGCAGCAAATGGTTCATTCAATTCAAATCAATGCACCAATTTTCATTGAATACCTTACTCCAGAGAAAAGTGCTCCAATTAAAACGTCTCACATACAGCCGGAGTCTTAATTACTGTCCCATCCATATCACATGACTTTATTTTGTATTACTCATCTTTATAAATTCAAGCGATTTACGTATACACAGGTAAATAAATTAGCGCAAATGGATATTTTATTTTTCAAGCCAAAAGTGATTTATCATTGAAATTAAATTAATTTTTAGTAACGCTAAAAATAAATTCAAATTCTTCATCAGTTTGTTTCTTTTTATTGCCTTTATACCGCTTTTTTATTTCCTAATGAAGTACCCGAATTAATTAATTAATTAATTACTAGTAATTAATTATTATTAATCTCTCCAGATTATCCAGAACTATGTATATATTATAACATAGGGTTATTAATTATGTACAGACATCACCTACATACAATATATCGAAAAGATTCTAATTCTCTCAGAAGAATAGTATATGTACTACCCTCAAAAAGTTTCTGAATGAGCAATTTTCTAATGAATAATTTTTTACAATCTTAAACATTTGAAATTTCAAAATCTTTGCTAATCTTTCTACAAAAGACGCATCCTTTTGTCCATAATTTCCGATTTTAGAAAGCATGAAAGCCTATTTTTGAGTCTACTGAAATGTTCTGCACGATATTCTATTAATTTGGTTGATTTATTGAAATTTCGATGAGAACCAAAATTTAATAATTTATTTCTAAGCATATAAAATACAAAATTATATTCCCAGAATGTTTAAAATGTCAACATTCTAATTAATAATCTTTTTAACATCAATATTTCCAACAAAAAGTTGAATTTGAGCATAAAATGTCTTCTTTTGATGGCATTTAAAACTAAAAATTAAATTTCAGATTAACTTTTAAATTTTCTTTAATTTTTCAACTTACCAATTTTCATGAAAATTCACCCTCAAAGCATCAATATAAAGAACTTCTAAAATAAAGTCAATCTTAAGAGAATTAAAAAAAAATGCATTAAAATATTTATCTTTCTTTATTGAAAAATTATAAATTTTTAATTTTTATTCTTACACAGAATGGATTATACAATTCAATTTCTTTCTTGACGATTTCTTCTACCACTCGCTTTATGATAGGCAGTGAAAATATATAATATGTAGAATTGACTCAAAGCGAAGGGAAAGTAAAAATTAATTGTTTTATATACATACACATTAAGCTTATTAATCAACAGAGAACAGCTTCACCTCTTCTTTATTTTTGGTTTCAATGGGTTTTTTTATCACTTTCGCAATGGTCACGGATTCGTGATTTTTGGGAAGGAGGGGTGTTAATTTTTTTTTAAGTAAGAATTAGAATTTAATTTTATTCTTTAATCATTTTTCTTTTCTTTTTTTTAATATATTGCTAATTTTGCTGGGGTCTCCACGGTCTTCGATTTGCACCGGGACGTCGGAAGCGATGCCGACGAGGAGGTGGCTGAATCGGTGGACGTACCCTCTCTTCTGGCCTCAGAAGGGCTGAGGCATCAGGGAATTCTGCTGGGCGGGCACGTGGAGATAGATCAATTTTGCGACAAACGGTGCACCTGGATTATGGAAGAAATTTAGGTGAGTTTAGGGATTTTCTTTTTAAAATCATCTGTTGATGGTTAAATTACACTTACCTGCTGACTTTGGAAGACTGATCCATCTTAATGGTTTGCTGGACAGGTTTCTTGAACATATTGCCATCTTCAATCACTGTGAGCCAGAAGGACATCAATTGGTCGTAGTAGTTGCATCGTCCATGGCCGTGGCATTCAATCACTGGCATCTGCCGGAATTCCTCCAAGCATGAGCCAGGAGATAGAAGATCCTGACCATAGCCTCCAGTATTGTCGGAAGTGTACTGGAAAAAAAAGTTTTAACACAAAAAAGAAGGTAAATCAGAAGAAAAATCTCTCGAGATTATTTTAATTTCCTCACCATGAAGTAACTATAGCCCAGCCAAAGTTCTTCCCATCCATTCGGGCAGTTTGGTATGGTCATAGACTGGCTGTGAATTGCAATAACTCTCGTTCGGCTTTCACACACAGAACACCTGGAGATGTACTTCTCAACTTCTCGCGATGGAATGGGTGCCATGGAGAAGGTCATTGGCTCACCAGTAGCCAACCACATGCTGTCATCATTGTTCTGGGCGTAGTTGCAGACATTGTTAACGTCGCAGAAGAGGAAGGGCATCGTTGAGAATTTCCTTAGGCATGATCCTGCTGATCCCAAATCTTGCCCAGCTGTCTGTCCACCACCAATAACACTGGCCAAGGAGTACCCATCCCAAAGCTTAATGGTGTTTGCCGTGCAGTCCGGAATGTGCACAGATTGGGAGTGACGCGTGAAGACAAAACCGCGAGATCTTCCAGGTGGTGGTGGTGGGGCTGGATCACCAACTTCACCTGCAGGGCCACGGTATCCATCGAGCCCATTGAGACCGCGTGGCCCCGGAAGACCTCGTTCACCTTTAATGCCATCGAATCCAACTAATCCAGGGATTCCTTGATCACCCATCATCCCTTTGAGACCCCGGAGGCCAATGAAGCCAGTCGGACCCATATCTCCCATATCTCCTTGCAATCCCTTCCGCCCTGGGAAGCCATCAAATCCAGGTTCTCCGGCAATTGCGAGTTCGTACCTGAAGGAATCACCTCGATCTCCTCGTAGTCCAGGAATACCGTCATCCCCATCAACACCATTCCATCCGGAGTCACCTTCAAGACCCCGAGGACCTGTAGGGCCACGTGGACCTGCACGGCCAGGTAAGCCGGGTGATCCGGGAATTCCTTTAGCTCCATCATAACCAGGTGGCCCTGCAAGACCTTGATCCCCCGGTTCTCCTCGTCTTCCCGGAATACTGAATCCAATATCTCCTTGAATTCCCTTGAATCCAGTATCACCGCGATATCCCATTGCACCTCGAAGTCCTGGCAATCCTGGACGTCCTGGGGGGCCTTGGAAGCCAAAATCTCCTGAGACACCCTTTATGCCGTCAAAGCTTTCACCGGGAAGACCAACAGCTCCTGGTGGCCCATTATCACCATAATCTCCAGGAACGCCTTTCGGGCCTACTTGTCCAGGCCTCCCGGGGAAGCCATCAATTCCTGCAAGACCTGGCTCTCCGGGTTCAATGAATGCACCAACCATACCACGTAGACCTCTCAATCCTTTATCTCCCATGATACCTTTCCGCCCAACGAAACCATCGGGACCGGGATAGCCTTGTTCACCAAAGTCTCCCATTGCACCCTTTCGACCAGGGAATCCGGGAAGTCCTTTAATACCCGGTTCACCTTTGGGCCCAGTCTGTCCGTGGGGGCCACGATCACCTCGATCACCCTTCTGAGCAGGACGTGGTGTAACTATACCAGGAATACCCGGGAAACCTTTATCACCCCTCTCTCCAGGCAATCCAAATAGACCTGGTGGCCCAGGATCTCCAACATCTCCCGGTAATCCAACCAATCCTGGGAATCCCATATCTCCAACATCTCCACTTTCACCTTTGGCGCCATGAAGTCCAACTGTACCATACAATCCGGGTATGCCTTTCCTGCCATCAATTCCCCGTAAGCCTGGTCTTCCTGGAAGTCCCATTTCACCTGTTTCACCAATTAGTCCAATATCTCCGGTGTCTCCTCTTTCTCCTTTCAGCCCAAAATATCCATCTCTTCCATCTCTACCCTGATCTCCGGGAATACCCTTCTCTCCTGGATATCCATCGAAAACTTCTCCTGCATCACCTTCTGCACCTTTTAGCCCAGGTGCTCCTACACGACCAGGGATTCCAGGGAGTCCTTGTAATCCTTGAACGCCCACTTCACCCTTCACACCACTAAATGCAGGTTCACCCCTTTGCCCACGTAAGCCCATTAAACCGAAATCACCTCTGAAACCCTTTGCACCATCTCTTCCAGGACGTCCTGGAGCTCCTTGTGGCCCTTGATCACCAACAGGACCTTTGGGCCCATGTAATCCAATACTTCCTGGCCGGCCTGGGTAGCCAAATCTACCGGGTACTCCTTGATCACCTCTCTCTCCTGGCTCACCATCTAAACCACGATATCCAGGAATACCAACAAAGCCAGGCTCACCTGGTGGGCCAGCATCTCCGGGCATTCCAGAAAATCCAGGTAAACCAATATCACCTTTAGCACCAAAAATACCAATAGCTCCCTGATATCCTGGATCTCCTCTAGCTCCTTTATCCCCATACGATGCGGGTAAACCGTCGCGACCTGGTAATCCAGGAGGACCTCTTCTGCCGAATATTATATCACCGCGTTGTCCACGAACTCCTGGGATTCCGGGAATTCCCATTAGACCATCATCTCCCTTTATGCCTTTTGCGCCTTTATCTCCTTGGAAGCCACGATTGCCAGATAAACCTGGAAATCCTGCATCACCGGGAATTCCTTTGGGTCCAACTTCTCCATCAAATCCCATTTCTCCGAAGAGAATTGCTCTTCCGGCTTCTCCTCTACTTCCTTTCATTCCCTCCAAACCAGGTTCTCCGGGTTCCCCATCAATACCAGGCAGTCCAGGCTCTCCAGATGGTCCCATATCTCCAATTATTCCTGGATAGCCCTTGAATCCCTCAGGGCCTTGAATTGTTACCCCCGCGGGGCCCATGTCTCCATCCCTACCTAAGAAAATTCATAACGTTTTTTAAAGAAATTTTGTAACAAAAAAAAAATAAAAAATCATACCTGGAACACCTATAGGTCCTACAGATCCATCCCAGCCTTTCCTTCCGTCTAATCCCTGTTCTCCAATGTCTCCCGGTAAGCCTCTATCTCCTTTTGCTTCTGTTACATTCAAAGCTGGGATGTCACCGTCTTCACCTCTTGGACCTGGAACACCTTGATCACCTTTTTGACCCCTAGAAATTAATAATTTATTTTATAAATATTTAAATTAATATTTTAATTAAATAATTAATTAAATTAAATTAAATTAAATTAAATTAATTAAATTAATTTAAATTGTTTCAAAAATATTAATTATAATGAATTCTCATATTTACCAGGCACCATCCAGTCCACGATCTCCTTGGAGGAAATAGATGGGAACATTAGCATTTTCTCCTGGAAGTCCATCTCGTCCATCACGTCCTGGTGCGCCATCTCTGCCGGGAATTCCGGGTATTCCATCGAGTCCTTGTAGACCTTTTTCGCCGCGAGCTCCAAACTTTCCGGGAAGTCCAACTTCTCCTGGCCTTCCGGGTTTTCCAACGTCTCCGGGATATCCTTCATCACCCTGATCACCTTGATCGGGTTTAACTACATTGCCTTCAAATATGAGCTCACCAGGACGACCCTTTGGGCCAACTCTTCCAGTTTCACCGGGGCTTCCGGATGGCCCGTCGACTCCTTTACGTCCCTTCAAGCCAGGAAAACCCATTATGCCGCGATCTCCTCGTGGCCCAACGAAACCCTTTCGTCCGTACATTCCGGGAAAGCCAGGACGTCCAGAATCACCTTTGAGACCCTTCAAACCAGGAGCACCAGGGCTACAACGACCGCAGTCATCTCCACGAGGACCTTTGTCACCCTTTGGTCCGGGAACACCGTCATAGCCATCATCTCCTGGAACTCCACGTCTTCCTGGAAGCCCAGGTACTCCTGGGGGGCCCGTGACATTGACACCTATTCCCGGAAGACCCTTTGGGCCAGGTAATCCAGGTTCACCACGATCACCCTGATATCCATGTTGTCCATCATGCCCATTATTTCCGGGGAGGCCTTTCGGGCCGTATGTATTTCGTCCGGGAAATCCTTTTAATCCTAATCGACCAGGAGGGCCAGCTTCACCAGGAGGACCTATTGGCCCTGGTGGCCCACTTTCACCAAAATCACCCTGTTGACCTTTTATGGAAGTTCCCTTTTTCCCTCGAGGTCCTGGCATTCCAGGATCACCAGGTGGGCCAGGAAGACCTGTTAGTCCCCTACGGCCTGGCTCTCCTGGGATTCCATTCATTCCACGTTCACCAATCTGCCCCATTTCTCCCTGTGGACCTTGAGGTCCTGGTAGTCGTTCATCGAGATTCGGATCGTAAATACCCTTTGGTCCTGGAGGACCCTGAACACCCGGAAGACCATAATGCCCTGGCTCTCCGGGTTCACCTTTCAAACCATCAGCTCCATCATAGCCGGCATATCCTGGGGCTCCTTTGTGTCCCTTCTCGCCAGATGGTCCTGGTGGCCCATCCTTGCCACTCTTGCCACGATCTCCTATTTCTCCTTCCTCACCACGGTAGCCCTTGAGACCTGGCTCACCTGGCCATCCTTGACGCCCCTCACTACCCCTTGGACCAAAATCACCCATATAGCCCTTTTCACCTTTCTCCCCTATAATTCCCTTTGTTACAGTTTCATTCTTCGAAGTTAATGGTGGTATGAGACTGTCTCCTTTATCTCCTGTCTCCCCTGGTGGTCCTCGATCACCTTCCACCATTCTCATATCTATTTGAAAATCTTCTCCACGTTCACCTTTATCGCCCATTCCACCAGGAACGCCCTAAAAATGTTTTTTTTTCTTTTAATTAATTTTTAATTTAAAATTAAACGTGCAGATAATTTACATCAAATCCTGGCATTCCTTGGTAACCCTTCATGCCAATTTCACCGGGATACCCACGATCTCCTGGTCGTCCATCGGCACCGGAATCACCACGATCACCTTTGGTGCCTTTGGAATTAATGCCACCCTCTCCGGCATCACCCCTTGGCCCAGGTGCTCCATCATAACCCGGTGGGCCACGTACACCTGGTCTTCCTGGCATTCCTGGGCTACCCATGGTGCCTTCAGTTCCATTGCATCCATCTAATCCCCGTGGCCCACGATCTCCACCTTCTCCCTGAGTTCCATTGTAGCCAGGAATACCAAAGTATCCCGGCATACCTTTTTCACCCTGAAATGTAATTCAGTTAAAAAAACGAATTTGTTTAAAATTCTTTAAAGGGCTTCTAACTCCTAAAATTTATTGTCCTTTTATTTTAATTCTAATTACCCTGAAGCCTTTCTCGCCAAGCATTCCATGCTCTCCATTATCACCATAGTCTCCTGGTCGTCCTGTTGGTCCCATAGGGCCTACATCTCCATGAGGACCCTCCTGACCTGGCAAACCCGGAGTTCCCATTTGCCCCATTGTCCCCTTTAGCCCTTTGCAATCGCATTCTCTCTTATGAGCGCTCTAAAAAAAATTAAATTAAAAGTTTTTTTTTAAAGTTAGATTTGACCATCAAAATTTACTTCCCGCCATTGAGAAAAAAAAATCTCTCTCATCTCTCAAGGGTCAGAGGTTGTGTGCGATTAAAGTGCTCGAAAAAAAAATTATGCCATAGAGTCGCGCCGATTTAATCATTAGCAACATGTAATATGTATATTTAGTGAATATTTAGGGGCTTTGTTTGCGCTTAAAAGGGGTTAATAGGAATAAATCTCAGTGTGGAGAGACAAATTGTTTCGAGAGAGAAATTGGAGCGATTTTTAATTAAAATGCCTAGAGTTTGTGGGGCTTCTCACTGGTAAATTATGAGTGATATATAGGCTTAATTGCTTAGATATGCTAGCACGATATGGCTGCGACAATTAAATTGCTCACAATCGTGTCCCGCGCGAATGTTCTACATGTGCGCGCCTTTTTTGTGTGCCATCTCCCCAGTGCAACATATATTTCTATTAGAAAATATGTAAATTGCAGTGAAATATTTAGTTCATCTCTTGGGAGTCGCACAGCCTCAAAAAAGCCCACACAATGCTCCACATTGCCACCATGCAATCCAGTCGGGAAGTTGTCTCTGGCGGGTTGCGTGGAGAATTTTGCGAATTTGTTTGGTTGATTTTGTGTGCCGTGGCCGTCGTCTGTCGGAAATTGTAGACCACGGAGTGTCTCTGCCACCCAGAGATATGAGATCATTGTATATTTTCACTGGGTGGAAATGCTTATTAAACAAAATACCGCGCTGTGTCTCGTGGAAATCGACAGCTAAATTTAATACAAAGTGCATCCAAAGTGGCATTGCCACAGGCAAAGTGTCTACTTATAATACCTCTACTGTACATACATGTATGTATGTATGTATGAAGAAGAATTCATAAAATGATCTTCATATTGCAATTAGAAGATCAAATTCTCTGATGGGATCATACCAAGGGGGGAATTCCCTTTACCAGCAGAGACACTGTGCATGGGATTAAAATAACATTGAGATAGATATATGGGATGAAGGGCTGATAAATCATGAAATTGAGAACTCAATGTATTGTAAAAATATTTAAAATTATTCATAAATTTAAAAATTTTTTTAATAATTTTTGAAGTTAATAGTTTTTTTTTTAAGATTCAGCTTAAGACTTAAGAAATCTTAACTTTCATTTAAGAATACCTCAAGGGGTGTTTATTTGGCGAATATTTTGGTTTTTTAAGCGAATCATCCGAATACTTTCGATTACCTGAATATTTGACTTCGAAATAGAATTGTATTTAGAATAGATTCTTACAAAAGAATTTCGCAAAAAAAAACCAGAGTTATGAACTTTTCGAATACATAATACGATTTGATTAAAATTTTAGCTAATTGAATTTGTGAAATTAATTATAACAAGAAAAAGTAAGAAAGAAAGAATTACTATTATTGATAAATTAATGTTTTTTTTATTTAAATGATTCGATATTAAATTCGAAACAATCAAAATGAAGAAATTAAAATTCTTCCCATGGAAACATTCAGTTTTGTGACTTATCCACTCCTTGGCATTGTGTGTAAGATCATTAGGAAATGGGTATAGCAAAATCCTCAATGAATATTTTTGCCTTTATTGTGTCACATTGTATGCTGTGGAGATGATTTAAAACACTCTAAGCATTAGTACGTAGTTCAAGTTGTAAATTATCAGCATTTTTCACGCAATAATATATAATTTATTTTTATAACTAAACCACGGGGTCAAGGAACAGCACAATAAAAGTTATTATAAAAAATAAAAGCTAAAATGTAATATAAGAAAAATTCTGTGCATGAGGAAAATTTTTTATCAAAACGGGAATACTATCAGTAAATGTGGTGGCAGAGGAAGCTGATCTCGGGGTCCAAAACTAGAACATATCGCGTCTGATAACTTCCTTTCGCACACAATTTTATTTCTCTCGCGTGAAATAAAATGTTAAAGGAAAAACTTTGCGATTATTTAGCCAGAAGTTTTTTTTTTGACTGTTCTTTCTGACATTTAAAAAGGCTCAAAAGAAAATGAGAGCAATTCGAAGGATCTTTACAATAAATTCAATTTTTTTTCGTTTAGACTTCTAAAGAAAATCCCTGTGTGACAAAAAAAATATGCTTCTTTTCTTTTTTTTTCTTTCGATGTAAAGTCCCCGCAAAACATCTGTTAAAACATGCCGGATTTTTTTTCTTTTTCTCTCTGGCTAATTTCTCGCTTTTCCACAAACACTATGCCGACACATAAATACATAAAATAGAAATGTAACGCTAAAATGGACTGTCACCACTTGGCTCATATAGGATTGGATTATTGGCAAAGATCCACACGTGATGAACGATGATGGCATAGCACTTGGCATTCATGCTCAAGCATATAGGCATTTCATTCATCATTCTCGGTGTAAGATAGCTTCTTCTCATCACACACCACAGCAGAGATTTTTTAGTGAACTGAAATGCATATTTTTAAGGGTGGATGACACTAATTAGTCACAGTTCCTTGTGAATTTATTATGCCAACTTGTAATCACTTTGATGGGCGTGAGAATTTCCTTTTTGCATTTCCCAGAATCATTTTGTGTCAGTTGTTGAGTTTAGTTTTCTTCTGACATAGTTTCTTTTTCATCTTTTTATCTCTCCTTGATATAAATATTTGTTTCAGAATGCAACAAAAAGTGTGGACACAACATTGTTGGAAATATGATTCATTTGATATTACAAGAAGATTTCGCTTGATTTTTTTTTTAAATTAAATTATAAGAAGTAATCTCATGCATTGAATGTCAACAGAAAAGATTTTTTGCTGTCTTTTGGGGAATTTTCTAATAAAATTTTGCTTTCTAAATTATCTACAATAATGCCTGTAATGCCCTAAGAACGATAATTCAATTTAAATGGCAACAAATACATAATAAAGGAACCAAAACACAAAATTTAAATAAAAACGTTTTATTTCCTAATAGATTCTGTTAAACAGATTTAAAAAAAATTATAACGAATACAAATTTTTAAAGAAAATTCGATAATTGAAGACTTTTTATATACAAAACTTATAAATAGATCTATCAAATGAGAATTGAAATTATATACAGAAATACTAATCATTTGTAGTTGCTTCCACTTGACCCCTGACTACAAGGTTAATTCAATGGCGTCAGCTTGAAAAAACTACATAATCATCTATGTTTTATTGAAAATTATTTTAAATTTTAGTTGAGTTAATTGGAACAAAAAAATCATCGTTAGCTTTTTTTAAATACTATTTACATAAATTAGAAAAGAATGTTTGATTGTTTTGGGAATATAATCTGGAGGATTTTTTAAGAACTTCCTTGAGAATTTTCTTGGATAATTCTTAATATTTTGGCAATAAAACATTGAGCTAAGCTCATTCCATAATTTCTTATTCATTTGTAGAAGAAACTGCGGGGCAATAAAATTCACATAAGACAAAAGCTCAAAATAAGGAAAAAATTCTCCTTAATGTTCAAGTGCTCTTACTTCTGCCTAAAGCATCCCCCACAGAAGAAGTTAATGATTAATCTTCAAAGAATTTTCTTTTTTTTTCCTACGAAGCCAAATTTATTATTTTGCAACATCGCGAAGAAAGGATAAACGAGCAGACACTTCATAAAGCTTTCAGCAAACCATTCTCTCATTCGAGTAATAAAATTCAATTATAATTTCATAAATTTTCGATAAATATCCTCATTTAACCATCATTCAGCACAAGCAGTGTGTGTGCGTGCAAAGAGTACCACAAGAAAGGCACGAGAGATGAACATAAAACGCATGTAAAATTTCTAGAAAAAAAAACGATCCTCAATATTAATTTTCATCACGTTCAAACGAGGAGATTTTGGGATGAAGAATTCGTTCCAGCAAACACAAATGGCTTGTAATCTATTTTTAAAGTGTTAGAAGTGAATGATTTCTCTATGTGCGGAGTTTCTAATATAATCTTTTGCTGCTTTTTCAAATCTTTCATTTTTTTTTGTTTAGCAGCGCCGTATGAAACGTTTTTTTTTTTTCGGGAGGATGAGATTGTGCGCGAGGTTGTTTGCTCTCTATCAGTAAATTAATTTATTCTTTGCGAAGCTTTGGAGAGAAAAGGTGAAGGGGTCAAGCGCAGTGTTGATTGATAAACAACATGGGCCACACACCATTTTATGTGATTGTAATTAATTTTCCTGGCTTCTGTGGATGGACCCATGAGCATTTTTTTTCTTTTGAAACATATGTGCGATTAGATTTTGTTCTCGCGGTTTTTAAATGTTTTCGGATGTACTGGTGTGAAATAATCCCGTGTGGAGCAGCTCACATTGCGCTACAGATTGCGAATGATGTAACAGGGGTTATAGTTTATTTATTATTTAACATCATTTTGCTCCAAGAAGAGGGAGATATGCTAAGAAAAAAAAATAGTAAAATAAAACGGCGCTTCACAGTGCCTCTTCCTGCCAAGCACGAGATAGTGAATGAAACTTGCAGGCCTGTGCCTGAAATTGTGGCGCACACATCATTTATTTAATTTTTAATCACAAATAAATAGCAAACAGACCATAAATTTTTATTAGTTTTTTGTTAAAACTTTGATTTATTACAATTTTTTTTTGTAATTTTAAATAAATAAAACAAAAGAATGAAGGTTTACAAAAGATTTTTATAAAAAGATAAATAAATGATAAGATCACAATCTTTTAATTAAAAAAAAAAAACTTTTTCCACCACAGATCTGTACACCAAAAGTCATTTTTTTCATCTTTTGGAAGTCAATTGGGAAGAAAAATTGATGGGAAAGTTAATTTTTTTGCGCCTATGGGGAAAATGATGAATTTCATTGGGTGAGAGCAAATAAACTGCGTGAATATTTCGTGCAATATAAGAGAGCAAAGAACCTAATAGAAAAAAAAATTGTCTGTTTACATTAATTGTGAGAAAAAACTAAACAGGGAGCAGATAAAACAATATTTATACGAAAATTTATCTATTTTTAAAGCTCCACAATTTGACCCATCTCACAGGAAATATTGACTCATTGGGCCAATTTACTCAGCATCTCATTGATTTCTCATCTCCTTACACACTACTAAGTACACACGAATTTTTTTTTGATTTAATTTAATTTCATTGCCCCACGGAGGCGCATTACAAATGGAAGGCGCGCGCGAGAGTGAAAAAAGAATTAATGCTAAAGGGTTTCGTAACTGTTTCATATCTTTCCACTGTTCCACATATCGAGGGGGGCTAACACACTGCGTGGATTGCTACTATCCCTCCGCCTCTCCTATATGTACATTACATCCATATATATACACATATGTGTGGCCAAATGTATATAATAATGCTGCTAAATTCCTCATGAGAGAAGATCACAAGGAATTGGCGCATGGATGGCATCAAAAGTGCGCGCAGAGTGTCTCGAAAAAATATATATCAAGCGATTAGCGCGCGAAAAAGCTGCAAAAAAAAACTACGCGACCAAATGCGAAAAAGGGGACAAAGGAGAAGAAAGAAAAGGCGCATAGAAGCAAGAAAAAAAACCCTTCAGAAATTTTTCGTCGTTTTATGAATTTATCTCTTCCACCGAAACTTTTGGCTTCCCATGGAAATTAAATAATAAAATAAAACCAGTTTAGGGCAACACTGCAGAAGAATTTGCACAGCGCGCATCCACACACAACTATGGAGGAGAAGATCCCCAATGATGGAGGCTGAGAGTTGAGTGCAAAAAAAAACCGCCTCGCGGATCATCAAAATTCAAAAATGGTTTATTTGTTGGAAGGCAATTCTTCTTTTAATTAGATTGATGCGGACGGGATGAAAAACGCACCCAAAAGTGCCCTGAATATTGATGCTTTTTGCCTGGAAGCTAATTTGGGAATCATCGCTTGATGAGGATCGCGCGTAGCCCCCGGAATGCTTGCTGTAGTCATTCACTTTAGCAAGATGTACCACCAAATGCATAATTTTGACCCACTTTGACTCCAAACTTCTCTGCGTAAACATTTTGGGTAACGCGGGTGGAGGAGTGAAAGCGATTGATTTGAAACAGTCGTCCCATTTCAGATTTTGTATTCATCTAAACACAGCCACAAGGGTGATTTGCTGTAACGCCGCAATAAATACAATAAAATTCAATAACATTATTTTATGTATTTTCTACAAACTTCTTGAGTAGAGCAAGATAATAAATTTCTTCCTAGCGTGCGAAATTGTTGAATTAGAAATTGTAGGTAGGTTGCTATTTAGGTTTTATAACTGTTTTTTAACGTATTTTTTTTTAATCGATTTGAAAAAAAAAGTTTAATTTTAAATCAAGAAAAAAATTCGAAAAGGCGTCTTGGAGTTACTATTTGTTAATTTTTAATTCACTCCAAATTGATACTAAAGTAAATTTGCACACAATTAAAAGATTAAATTTTTTTTCTTTGATCTTAAATTCATTTTTAAATCTTATTGAAAAATTCATTATAAGAATTATTTAGTTTTCCGATGAAAAATATTTGGGCATCAATTTATTTTTAATACCTGATTGGAATTCTTGTAAGGAACTGAGATTTTTTCTTTGCAAATTACAAACAATCATTGACCATATTTTGAAATTATTAAAATCATAAATAGATAGACCAAACTCTTTAGGTTTTAGCCCTCTTACATTATTCTGGTTAATTAAATGATCATAAACACAGATAGTTGATGAGAATTTAAATTAATTTTGTCAAGTTGTTAAAAATCTCCTTTCACTACAAGAAAGCATAAATTTTCTTCCATATAATTTGTAGATGTCCCCTAAAATGTCGCGTTCAAAAAGAAATAAAAAAAAGTTCTTTTGATAAATTGCCTCCACACTGTGCACTTTATCTTCAATCTTGTGTTGCTTCAACTCA
Source organism: Lutzomyia longipalpis (assembly GCF_024334085.1). Lineage (NCBI taxonomy): Eukaryota > Metazoa > Arthropoda > Insecta > Diptera > Psychodidae > Lutzomyia > Lutzomyia longipalpis. The sequence goes on from NC_074708.1 coordinate 40,493,542, forward strand.
AATTTCAGGTGCATTTTCCGCACAGAAATCCCCAGTTGAGTGGCAATAAAATGCCTTTTCACACTCACTCTCTTCTTATGCTGAAATGTTATTGCTATTGAATTATTCTTACAATGCGATGGATGTAAGAGGCTCCCGATATGCTGAAGCAAAAGCACCCACTTCTCATGACCACTTTACTCCCGCAACATCCTTCTCTCTTGCGCTTTGTGCTTTTCACTTTTCTTTTATGATCTTCTTGAGTCATAGGAAGGAAATTGAAGCAAGAGGCTATAAATAAAATCTCTGCGTTTACTGAAAGTTTATTGTGCTCCCGCGCGAGAAGAGCAAAAAGACTCATATACAATGTTTGGGGGATTAATGTGCGCACAGAAGGAATTTCCTGAAAATTTTCAAATTGACTAAATTTTCTAAATAATGAATTAATGTAAAAAAAAGTCTCTCATGCGATCTTGTGATGATTTTAACCTTGCATCTTGGCACTTGCAAGAATCACGACACAATTGGAAGATTAAGTGAATTTGAATGATTGTGGGTGGTAAAGTGTGATGATGATAGTTGATCTGCATCTTATAATCACTCCTATCTCTCTCTCTATGCGCTCTATTCCCTTTTTTTGCCAGCCAAACTGTCGTCATCGTCATCGTAGATTTACAAAGTCAAATAAAAGTGACTTCTTCAGCTTCTCCAGCTTCCAGAAGATCAGCTAGAAAAAATGGAAGATTTTCAAGCAGAGATGATCCCAAAAAACAAACTAAATCTTGAGCTGTTGCATAAAATTTCAAGCAAAATGTGTTTCAACACAAAAAAAATCCCACAAAAAGTGACTTTTTTTTTCCTTTTCTTCCTTCTTCTTACCACCACCCATTCTCCGCCCTGTTTGCCATGTTAGACCGTGTTAAAAGTTGTAATGAAAACACCAAAGCATTAAAATACAACACACATCATTTTATTTTTAGTTTATTCCGAAGAAAATTTCATACAACCGTGCAATACAAACATAAAATTTCTCTCCCAACATAAAGATTATATGTATCCCATTCCTTTTATTGTTGATTTCTTGCGCACACACAGCCTCTAATTCGGCCACATGTAATTAATGGACATCTCACCCGATAAACTTCCTCAACCAAAAAGGTTCATACTCGCGAGAATTTTTTTTTTTCATTCTCATTTTCTCCACCTCTTTTTTTTAATTTCTTAACCCTTTCGCGTTTAATCGCGAAAAAAAAATTTCCAAATTTTTATAAATTTAAAAGATTTTCCAAGTTACAAAATACATCAAATTCACACAAAAGATGTCAAAGAAGACGATCTAACTGGAGAAAAGTCCTCTGAAAGCATCCACCGTGATAAAAAGAGCGCATGTTTTAATGTTTCACGTGGACGCGAAAGGGTTAAACCATCTTCCCTCACAGTCTCTGCAATACATATCACACAATTGATCCACATAATTCCGAAAGAACAAGTTAAATTCATTCCCCGCCTGCAACAATATATTTTTAGAAAATCCACAGGAATTTTGAGCTATGCAATTACACTGAATTATTCATCTTTGGTGGGAAAATCATTTTCCAAAGAAAAAGCCTTTTCACTTGTTGACGTTAAGTCCCTCCAGCATGAACCATTCTTCAGGGAGTTTTCACGTGAAATATGAAACGTTTCTGCTTTCTAGAAATTGCTAATGGGAATTTTAATAAATATGGATTTGGATTCTTTCAGCGTGTTCTATTCTTGTGGATTCTTAGTAAAGGCAGATCCTTTGAGAAGTTGGATGCTTTTGGGATCAAATTACAAAATCTTATAATTTCTTGAACAAGGATTGGTTTAAAATTCCTTGAAAAATGAAAAAGATTTTTAATAGTGAATAATCAAAGTTAATAAGAAAAATTCTTTTTTAGGCACAGCAAAAATTCAGCAAAGCACAGCAAAAATTAAGTTTTTTAATGGATTTTTAGTGATCATTCCCAAGGCATAATTTTTACGGTTCTTACGCAAAATTTCTTAAACAATTGTAACTCATTGACTCTCTATCAAACGCTTGTTAACCTGCTCATGGAGTCATATGACTCCTAAATCGACAATTCAGGAGCTTTAGGAGATAGATATTCATTTTTTTTTTAAATTTCTTTTGAGAATCCTTTTAGAGACTAAAGGAGTTCATGCACGGGTATATGAAAGATGATCCTCTATCGCAGAACAATGGCGTCGAAATATTTGAATTTTTTGGCAATTTTTATTTGCACTTTTCGATGTGATCCCAGTGGATTTTGGGGAGTTTCTCTCGCGGTTCTTCAATGTTTTATGATCCTCTACAAGATGAAATGGGTTAAAATTGTTCTGCGATAGAGGATCATCTTTCATATACACGTGCATGAACTCCTTTAGTTCAAGAAAAATTAATAAAATTTGTTTGTCTTAGAATTTAGATCAAAAGAAAAAAAATCAAAGACTTGAAAACACCTCATTCAGATTTTAATCTTCTCTCTCAATTTTCCCGTTAACAGAATCTATTAGAAAATTGTGAAAATCTAATTTAATTCTTTGAATTGTTCTAAAGATTTTAAAAAGGGTATATCCCCTGATTTTAAATCCTCATCGTGGCTTGAGTAATAAATAAAATCACGTTCTCAGTTCAATGGCTGGAAGTTCTGAAATGTGTTTGTGCGAGAAAAATGCCGGAAGAATGATAAGACTTTGGAATATACATATACTTATATGTGTCATAAATCTTTAATGAAAAAAGCAAGGAGACTTCAATGAACAAATCAACAAAAAAAAGTATTTTTCAATTAAAAATTCCAGCTTTTCTTCTCTTAAAGAATCTTCAGAGTTGGTCTCTTTTTGATTTCTTAGATGGGAATCTTAATAAAAATCAAACTCAAAGAATGAACGTAAACCTTGGATGACTTAACCACGCAGTAATACATATAGCTCTTAATATACAAAGAATCTTATCGGGAGTGCAGTTTGTTGGCATCCGGGAATAGGGAAAAACGTCGTGTGATGTATGATGGTCTGCGTGGACGAAAGAATGAAATTAAAATGGCTCATTCATCCAAAGAGATGTGGTTGAGTTTTGAATTACAAAATTCAGTCCTCCTGATAAGGAGCCATGATGTCATCATCTCAATTCCGTTTTTATTGCGGAAAAAGTTATAAATGCGCGAGTGATTCGCAGAAGTGCTCCACAATTTCCCTCCATATGCTCAAATTGGGTTCTTTGCGATAAAGCGCACAATTTCATTTCAGCTCAAGTCTTTTTACCCAATTAGATAGGATTGCGCATTCCTTGGGTGGCAGAAAATTTATTCACAAGAATTTACTCTTTTTTCTTCTAAGCATGTCATCTCCTACATAGAAAAAAAATCACGAAGAGCAAATAAAAACTGTTGCAAATTTTTCCTTTCATGTTTGAGACACAACTTCCATGAACAAGTTCATATTTTTTTTTAGTGAAGAAGACGACGCTTTAATGGATTATTTGCTTTTTCAGCATCATGGGAAAAAGTGTGTGAAATCTTGAACTTGAAATTCAACACGGGCACTTCTTTCGTTTAAAAGCTGCCATCATCAAAATTTTTGAATTTGCTTTTGAATTATTCGCGACATTTCATTCATTTTCATATTATTTGTGGTAAACTGCTGTTTTCTTTTAAACAAATATCGAGGGCTGCATTGTAAAACCGGCTAAGTCGGTTCGTAGCTCATACCGACTTAGCCGGTTTTACAATGCAGCCCTCGATATATTATTTATTGACTTGAAGGAAAATTTTTAATGCCATTATTTAGGAGTGAGAAGGTCGAAAGATGGGAAATGTTCAATTAGTTTGTATAAGAATTAAATATGGAATGATTGAGAATTCTTGAAAATAATTTAAGGCAACCCGGCGCCTCCACTGTCATAATTTGTCTCTTATGTACATATTTAATTCTAGAAAGAATACATCAAAGTAACTGACTACCTATTTTTAAAAAAATACCAGACGCATCCATAATTTTCTTTAATTAGTTTAAAAAAAATTAAATGAATATAAATATTTCTTTGATAAAGAAAACTTAATGAGAATCAGAAAACAAATATTTGTTTTAATGCAAAAAATTGTTTTTTTTTTTAATATATAAATAAAATCTTTCACACATCCTGACCTAAAAGTCTCAACTTTGAACATGCATGTAGTCTGAAAAAGGCGAGAGAAATTCTATATCTCGATTTAGAGCTAAATTGCAATTGCAAGAGGAAGTTATGCATAAAGTCTGCTTCTGCAATTTCTTGTGTAAATTATTTTTCCGGCATTTTGCAAGTTGTGAAAGAAAATTCTCCGTTTAAGACATGCCTAAAAGAAAGAAGGAGGAAATGCAAGAAAATTCGCTGATCTTTTCATCACTTTCTACTCTCTGAGAAATTGGACACTTCTTGCAATCAATTCTATGCCAATAAGCGAAGAAAATGTGTGGAAGAAGATCTGAGATCTCTAATAGGTCTCTCATGTGGTTTCTATACCATGAAAATAAATAGCTTTTCAATTGACGATCTACTGAATCAATTTGATGAATGGTCATCCCGATAGCGGATCAGAAGCGGTCAGTGGCGGATTATTTTTTCTGTGTTGTTTCTACTTTTTAGGTCCGGAAAATTGATTAGACGTCGCATGCCATCAGGCACATGAGAAATCTCAATGGAAGAATCAATGCAACTTGTTGTCCAAGAACCTCCTCGTGCTTACTCTTTCTCTCTTCCTTATGCACCGCCAGACGATCTTATTTTCAATCGCGAAATGTCTTCTATTTTGCATGAGTTTACACATAATATTTATATGTGGTAAATATGTAATATATCGCATTTAGCATTACACAAAAGGCGTTGAACTTGGCGGTTGGGAGAGAGAGAATATATGCTCATTTATCTAGCAACATGTCTGCAATTCATCGATATTGTATGTAGTGGCGAGAGACCCCAAAGAGGAAGGAAACATGGTGAAAAATCTTGCTTTTCAGCAAAGTCAAGGAACTAAAAAAGATTCTTTTTTTTCTTCTTGAGATTAATATCAGAAAGCACATTTGAGCACATACTGCCTCTCAGAAGTAGTCGCGTTTGCTCTTCATTCACCACACAGCACCAAGAAGACGATGATTCTCTTCTTTTGCCCCAGCTGTGTGTTACAATTCAATTGATACTATATCAGTGACTGGCGCCGTTTTAAAAAATTATTCTCGCTTCTCTCAAACAATGATTTTTGATTTATGTACGAATTTAAACAAAAACCATTCACCATAGAATGGTAATAGAACATAATGGTTTTTCAATGTGAGGAACTTTAAGCTAATACGATCAATACTCTGGCATGAATGATAGTTTTCTACAAGTCAAGCATGATTACAGAACCTTTATGAAGTTTTGTGACTATTTGAATTATTTCTTTTTATGGATTTAAAGGAGTTTACCCGTTTTCCATAAGGAGAACCCTTTCATTCAAAAAAAAAAGATCAACAATATGAAAAAAAAAAAGAAATCATCAGGCAGTCTTTTAAATTTATCTTAATTATTTATCACATTTTAAAGTAAAATTTCTCTTGAGAAAAAGAAAGATGATTCTAATTTTAAAAAAAAATAATAAGATAGAAAAAAAACGATTAGTAGATTTAAATAATTAAAAGGAAATCTTAATTCTTAAAATATCAACGTCCTTAAATTTTCATCAGGTACTGTATGTATAGAGTATAGAAGTGAAAAGACATCTAAGAGTCAAATGCGAATAAAAGAGGGAAAAGGACAATAAAAATAAATCAAAAACGAATTTATTTTCAATACTAAAACACCAAAGAACATGAAAATTCCGCATAAACTAGCATCATGACCTAATCCTCGGTATGTTGTGAAGAAAACGGCAATTTATTGTTGAATAAATAAATAAGAAATTTCGGGTGGTTGACTTACTGGGTGCACGGCGTGGTATGTTATCAATTACATGATGGATATATGTACATATATGACGAATGAGAGGGAGGTTATAATTGATTCATTAAGGGATACATATTTTAATTAATCCCTAAGTAGACGTTCCATTTAATTGGCCTCAATGATTAAAGAATTTAAACTCTTCGTTCTAACGGAGAGTGGCACATTTAATATACAATATTGTTGTATTATAACAAATAGGAATATTGTCTAAACGCCTGCCTGAGGAATTTACAATTTTTCTTCTTTTTTCTCCTCGTATATTCTGTGTGAAAGAAATTCTCCTTAAGAAATGTCTCACTTCTATACAAATTATCACGCGTGGGGGATGAAGGAACAGATGCACATTTTGCTTTCTTTTTTTTCTTCTTCAAAGTAGGTACATATACGTACCCAAAATACCACAAAGTCTTTGCATGGAAATAAATTTAACTTCCCAAACTAATTTCAATTACCAAAAAGATTCAAAGCCCCACAAATTTCCTTGCTCTGTGCCTTTTCTCTCCCCGAAAAAAAAATCTTTTCATAGTGTTTTGGGGAAATTTCTCAAATTCAAACTAAAGAGGAATTTTGTTGGCTTTCCGTGAGGCAATTTATTGCAGAATACGCCCTTTGAGTTTGCCAACGTAAACTTTTCTTCTTCTTTTCAGCACTTGCAATTTATAAATATATATGTACGTATAAGGTTTCACTTCTCGTCAGCTACTTCTTTGCATTGCTAACCACTAAGCATCTTAACCCTTGGAATGCGGAGCGGGGTCGTTGAACGACCCCAGCGCTATATTTCGTGTTATATCTCCATAAATATAAAAGATACCATTCCCATCTTTTGGAAATAAGTTCTTTGGTTATCTGAGGAGGTTGTGTAAAAATTTCAGCTCAATCCGACCACCACAAGAAAAGTTATTAAGGAAAATGTAGAAGAAGGGAATTCAAAAATTGGTGTAACGGTCATGCTGCGGAAAATTTTTTACAGCATAAGCAACATAAAACATAATTAGAAGCATGTAAATGTGCAAAACAATAAAGAATATTCGAGAAATATTGCCATTTATCACGTTGCGGGAAGTGAGGGGAATGTGGGGAAGAGTGAAAAAAAAATTGCAGTTTCTTGGCAAATTTCTCAAAAAGAAATTGTGAAAAATGAGTGAAAAATGTTTTTCCCAAATATCTTCTTCTACGTGTTTTGTGGTGGAAAAATTGTGGTGCAGGGTGCAAGAGGACTATATAAGGAATCTATAGGCACTAACCCGACAACTCCAGGTTGTATAGTTTGGGAGAAAATTGGCCTTCTTTTTGGGGTCGCTCAACGACCCCACCTTCGCATTCTACGTAACCTCCAAGGCCTCCGCATTCCAAAGGTTAATAAATTTGTACTCAACATAAGTCATTATTCATTGGCTCACAAATCATCTTTGTTACATGGTGTTGAAGACTAAATGAGAAAATTGCAAAGAATTTAATATTTCTTTAAGGAAGAAAAGCAAAGAAGGATTTAATGATTTTTCTTTTAAAATGAGGTGGATTTGGAAATTAATTTTACCGGATACCAGGCGCCTCCACTGCTCTAGAATTTATAGATATAGGTACATATAAATTGAATTACATTTCAATTCGTTTAATTCAAATAATCATTAATAAATCGTTGAATTTAACGGAATAATTATTCTCTAAATCTTAAGGTTTATATTAAGATTTCTTTTTAAACTCATAAAGGACATTTTTGTTTCAGAAAATCTCAGGAGATTATCTTACAACATAAAATTCTACAACATGTTCATTCAACAACATCCTGTTACAATTTATCATATAAAAATATTCATAAGTTCTTTCTATTTATGATGCGACAACATTTCCGACACAGCTCTGTACATTATTCTTCTATGAATAAATGGGGAAGCAAACTCCAAATGAATTGAGATTTGAATAAAAATTTCTTATAGCATTAAAAATATCTTCTCAATGCTTTATTTTTTCCAAGATTTCCTTCTTTAATAACAAATGGAAATCTTCCCTTTGCCCTTTTGCACTATTATTTGCAAACTTTTGATGAGCAACGAAGAAGGGAGTGTTGGGCTCTTTACTACACACCTCTAAGCTCAATGTTAACTCATCACGATCACCTTTAGGGCTTTGTTTTGTGATCCAGAAGAAAAAGGAAATTTTCATTGTGGCAATTTGGAGGGTGAGAGCTCATCCTCGACACAAAGAATGCGAGATTCTTGGCGATTATCTCTTCATGTGAAATTGATGCACAATTTCAAGATATTGGAGACCCGTTAAGAAGCCATTTACCCACATACTTAATTCTCTTTTAGCATCTTTTTCTCCCCTTTTAGGAGAACCTCCTTGTTGCTCAATCAGCGGGGAAGCAACACCGCTGTCCCCTCCGATCACGCGGAGCTGCTATTTTATTCATGAAGCACCAACAGAGAGTTTTTTGGATTAACATACAATATAAAACAGTGCTATCGCGCGTACTTCTGCGAAAAATGTGCCAAAAAAGATTCCGTCTAATCTTGGGGTCGTGGAGGTGATGATGGTGGAGGAGAAGAAAAAAAAAGTAACGCCTCAAAGGATCGCGCAAGCAGTTTGATCTGCACATAAAAACTGCTCCATATCTCGAATTTATTTGGGCAGGGAGTTCACAGAGATCACGTCTAAGTAGAGGAAAAAAAATATACGATAATTTTGAGACGGAAATTTGCTCATTAAATCCAAGGGCGATCTTTGCGCGTCCGCATTTGGGAGAAAAAAAATGGCACCAACGGGGAAAAGCACATTTTGGGGCTAAAGAGATTTTCTTTCACACATTGAATAATTTTGACGGTTACTTTCTTTGAATTATTTGAATTTTCACTATTGGCTTACCACAGAGGATACAATCTGGAGGATTACAAGGATAATGAAGACTGCCGATGATTGTTGTGTGTTCTTTCCCCGGCCCTTGAAGGGACTCGTGGGTGTTGGCCACATCTTCTCCCTCGTTCACCACACACTTTCTCCTTAATGGGGCTTCTCAATCACAGAGGGGTGAAAGAAAGAAAAAAAAAGTTCACGATCGCGATCACTTTTGCAAGCCAAAAAAGATGCAATGTGGCTTACATCGGCAGCCGCTAACGTTCGAAACGGTACTAAAACGGAGTCAAGTTGTGGAATCACTTCCATGCCCCGATGGTGTGCCTCGCGCCCGCCTCCATCCCTCACCAATGATCCGCACGTGTTGGAGCCATACCCCGCAGCGCCCCTTGCCTCGACGCGTCCTGATTTGGGTTCAGGAACGATGAATTTTCACAGATTGTTCAGTACGCTCTGGACGATCCATCGCGCTAGATCGGAAACCGTTCTCGGAGGAGAATACCCGCGGTTTCGTGAGTGTTTTATTGCCTCTCTTTTGCCTTCTTTTTTCCCCCATCTTCTCATTGCTCTTCCCCACAAAAAAAAGAAAATTCTTCATTTTCCATTTTCACACACCCAAAACCCACACAATTCTTCCCTGGAAGATATTTTTACTTTTTTTTCTTCTCCAGTAAATCCTCAATCATTCCTCAGAGTCTCCAATTTTTCTTCTTTCTTTTTTTTTTAGGGTGAAACCACCAAAAATCTCGCGGATGAGATTGAGAGTTATTTTGAGTGTTTGTGATCGGCTGAGTGTTTTAGTTTAAGTTTTTGTGTGATCTTACAAAGAGGGGGATCACTTTTTGCGGAGCCCTCTCGATTTTTCGGCCCGGCCAAAAAGAGGATTTTGTAATAAGAAAGGAGCCCTCAAAGGGGCGATCTAGCAGGGGAGCCACTATGGGCATCCCATACAGGCGGTGAGCATATATAATACATATCAGTGATCACGACACCGACGGCGATCTGTGAAAATGTGAAAGAAAATCCAATCAAGTGAAATTTCTTTTTCTTTTTTTTTTAAGAAAGAAAAATTTTTTATCAAAAAAAATCTCAAATTTTCACTCGTGGTTTCGGTGATCTTGGTTCAATGTAAATTGCAATAAATTAACCACTGTGCCAATCTTTTTAGGCTCGCGACATTATTAACGATCTTATGTTGTGTGGTTGGAACCAGAGCGGTGAGTAAATTGCATCATTTTCCACTCAAATAGAAATTTGCAAGTGAAATTTCAATATAAAGTGTCACCTCCCGTCTCCAAAGAGCGCTAAAATATCAAGAATTGTGCCTCCGCCCGTGATCGCGAAGGGAGATTAATTTCCCCTCTTGGGAGAAAATTGTGTGATATGTTGCTTAAAAAATAATTAAATGCAACGAAAGAAATATTCAAAGTTCAAGACTATGCTCGGAAGGGAAAAGTGCTAAAATTAGGAGAAAATTGAGGAGGAAGTAAATTGAAAAAAAAAAAATAGCAAAAAAAGTCTAAAATTGTCCCATATTGATGGCATATGCGTGGCAAAATCGACGACAATGCCAATGATCGATTTTATGAGCAAGTTTTTGAATAATTCTTCGAAATGAAAAGTCTGGTGAAAAATTATCGTGATCATGGTGCGAGATTTGCTCTTTAATTACTTTTCTTCTGAGAAATGGTCAAGAAAATCTCCCAAGTGCGGACATGTACAGTGCTGTGCGAGAAATAGTAGAGCCATTATGGAGACTTTACTTATTATTTGAGAAAAATGACAAAAAAGTGTAATTTTAAATTATAAACAAAATTTTTGCTTGAGGAAATATTATTTTTCAAAGTAATAAAAAAAAACAGAAAATTTAATAAATTGAATAATTCTTATAAGAAAAATCATTAATAGAAGGTAAAAAAAAATTTAAGGCAAAAATGATCTAAAGATCCTAATGGGTTAATAAACGTACTGTTTAATAGAAAAAATGCTAAATATAAAATACATTTTAAATAAATGTATTTATGAGCTAAAAATTTTTTTTGTTTCTGAAGAATCGTCCTCAAAAAAAGAAAAATTAATAGAACAGCGTTAATTAAAAGATTCTCGCAAGACGGTAAAAACAAGAAAATTCAATTTTATCGTAGGAAAGAAATATAATATAGTTGAATAATTTAAATTTAAAATATCAAAAATTATTAGTTTTAGTGACTAAACTCCTCAATTGGCATTTAACGATCATTGATTGATTTTTTTTCTTCTAAATTCTTTCTCCCCATAAATAGGACTCGCGCAGACGCTACCAATATCAAAGAGTAGGTTTTAAGTGTGAAAAAAATGTCTATTGAACTGTTTGCTTATAATGCTTTCCGCTTCGTAAATTTCGTGATTTTCTTAAATGTGATTTTATATACATAGTACAACAAGAAAAGATTGGAAGGAAGAAAAACCTACACCCGCGATAAGATCGCGCACAAACGATCGTGTCATAATTAAACGATGCATCTCCCTCAATTGTTCTCACTGTGCAACAAAACTTACATGTAATATAGTGCCTACATGTAAATCAATAAGTAGTCAACATTATTCTGCACAAATATAATGTTGTGTGACTATATTAAACTCTTGGTGAACAGAGGTTAAAATGTAGTCCAAGCAATTGGTGTTTACGATCAAAATCATTTTCGCCCGTCCTGCCCTGGTTCTGTGTGTCTCGGATTTTACATTTTAAATCTCTCCCTCGTTCTCATAGTTAAATAAGTAAAATGTTCACAATTAATGATTTTAATTGAAACGAACATATCGCACTTTGCGTCGAAATGTACTGTGACGAAGTACACACAAAAAAATAAATGTTTTGTGGCTTTTTTTTTTCTTATAAAAATTTTAGAGAAGGATCGAGAAGTCCGCGCGCGCGATTGTAGATCGTGTGTGCGCGCGTCTTTTTTCTGCACTGTGCTATACGAGAGTTCCGCACTTATTATCACAAGTTGAGAGGAAAATAGCCACTTGTGTGATAAGAATGTGCCCCTCTTCTTAAGTTAACACAGAATCCGAAAATTTGCCAAGCACTGGTGGGTGCGCATTTCGATACGATCGCAATGAATGGGAGCTGCTCCAAATTAACTCATAACATTTTTTTCCTCATTCCTCAAGAAAAAAAGATCAGCTCAATTATTTTAAGAACAAGATTTAAAGGGAAAAAAGGCTCTTTGATAAATTCTTTAAAATTAATTTCAATTAACTAATATCAAGATTAAATTATTTTTCTATCAAAAATGCAATGAAAAAAAATTTTGAGTAATTTTTATAATGAATTTAACGTTGATTAAATCATTAAGAAATATCAATAAATAGATGTTATGTTCCCATTTTTTCTCAATAGCTCCCCCCTTAAGATGTAGCCAGATGTAGCACAAAAAAATGATTATGATCGTCTATGCTGTATAAAATTTATGTCTTTTTGTGCAACTAAATGTGCCCCAATTTCCCTAATAGCAAGGCGCGGAAACATTAGACAAAAAAAATTATAACATTATACATACATTTTTAGCAATTTTGGAATGATCCGAGCAGCGGTGGGGTAGGACTCTTCCGAAGGCCAGACTACTATAGATCCACACCGGAACCCATTCAACCGGAAATAGATCCAAGTTACGATGTAATTGATACAGCAAGTGGACGTCTAACTGGGCCCCCGAGGAATTGCACAAGCAAGGGATGCTGCATCCCCAAATGCTTCGCTGAAAAGGGCAATCGTGGATATCCTGGTGTTCCCGGTATTCCAGGGCCAAAGGGTGTTCAGGGTTTTGCCGGAGCTGAAGGTCTGATCGGTTCCAAGGGGCAGAAGGGAGAGCCCGGACCAGCTGGACCTCGTGGACCCAAAGGTGATCGTGGTGCACAAGGTAGCCCTGGATTCCCAGGTGTTCACGGTTTACCTGGGCACAAGGGTGAAGATGGCCCACCCGGTATACCCGGTAGAGATGGTTGCAATGGAACAGATGGCCTGCCGGGTATCTCTGGTTTGGATGGTATTCCCGGCCCCAGGGGTTTGCCCGGTATTCCTGGAGTGAAAGGTGAAAAAGGTGAACCAGCTGAGTTGAATATAAATTACCTGAAAGGACAGAAAGGTGATCCTGGTTTCGACGGTAGACCCGGTGATCCAGGACAAACCGGCCCTCAAGGACCACGAGGACCAGATGGATCACCTGGTATTCCTGGTGTACCAGGACGAAAAGGAGAGCCTGGCTTTAAAGGTGACAAAGGACAGGGATGTGTTGCACTGAAAGGTCCCCCAGGTCCTAGAGGGCATAAGGGTGAAAAAGGTCTAAAAGGCGATGGACTTGGAGAAGTTGTGGGACCAACAATTACAGTTGCTGGCCCAAAAGGTGAAATGGGCCCCATGGGAGAAAAAGGAGACATCGGCCCTAAGGGAGAACAAGGAGAACTCGGTGCTCCAGGATTCCCCGGAGATAGAGGTCCACAGGGAGAAAAGGGCCTTCCTGGTCAGCCAGGACCTAGAGTAAGTTTACTATACTATCCGTTGGTGATCAGATAATTAAAATAATTTTTTTTTAGGGACGAGATGGCAACTATGGACCCACTGGGCCACCTGGGCAGAAAGGTGACAGAGGTAATGAAGGTTTACGAGGATTGGATGGCAAACCAGGGCAGAAAGGTGAACCGGGAGAAGCTGGATTACAGGGTGTACCCGGTATGCTTGGACCTCCTGGCCCACCAGGCGGTGGACGTGGATCCCCAGGCCCATCAGGTCCTCCAGGACCAAGAGGATATAGAGGTCTTCCTGGCCCAAAGGGATTGGATGGACTAAAAGGCGAACCAGGAATGCGAGGAGTTCCAGGAGCAAAAGGAGGACCAGGTATTCCTGGAAGAATTGGAATGGAGGGATTGCCCGGCGAGAAAGGACAAAAAGGTGATAACGGCGTAATCGGTATGCCTGGTGTGCAAGGCCCACGAGGTTTTATCGGACCTCCCGGAGCTGATGGATTGAGAGGACCCAGTGGTGAGCCAGGAATTGGATTGATTGGTCCCAAAGGAGATGATGGAATTCCAGGGTAAAAAAAATCAAGTTTACACTGTCTTTCAAATTTTCTTTTTCATTACTAAATTTTAGAAAAGAAATTTTTACTAAAATTTAGTAGTTATGTCACAAAAATACTTAAACTAAACTATAGTAATAAAATGCAATAAAACTAAATATTTTAGTTACCTTCACTGAAAAAAATCATAGAAAAATGGAATTTTAGTAAAATAATTTTCTGTTAAAATTACTAAAATCTTTAGTAACTTTTCCATTACTATAGACTTTAGTGGCAATTTAGTAAAATTTTGAAATGTAGTGTAAATGATTAAGTATAACCACCCCCGAATCCCCGGGAAAATGTGAGCAATTTGTAAACGATTTTACATCTTAATTTTCTTTTTCTTTCAATAGATATCCCGGTGCTAAAGGACAAAAGGGTGAACGTGGATATCCGGGTTTGCACGGTGCTCCAGGTGATTCTGAGCAAGGAAAACCCGGAATTCCAGGAGTTCCAGGTCGTCCAGGAGATAAGGGAGAAAGTGGACGTCCAGGAATACCCGGCGCAAAGGGAGAATACGGAGAGAAGGGTGATATTGGAGGAAGATGTTTTGATTGCCTTCCGGGATTGCCAGGACAAAAAGGAGATAGAGGGTTCGATGGATTACGTGGACCTGCAGGTCTTGATGGAGTCCCCGGAGAAAAGGGTCACCAAGGAGAAAGAGGATTGGATGGGCCACCGGGAATGCCCGGAGACCCAGGTGCTCCTGGCCAACCAGGATTACCAGGAAGTCCTGGCCCCAGCGGAGAAAAAGGAGAAAATGCAATTGTTCCCTCTAATTTGCTTAAAGGTCATAAAGGAGATAAGGGAGAGAGAGGTTTCCCTGGAAGACCTGGACCCCAAGGATTAGATGGAGCTCGTGGTTTCCCAGGACTTGACGGGCCTAAAGGGGAGATAGGTTTGAAAGGAGATAGAGGTGTTCCTGGGCTTCCAGGCCTTGATGGTGCGCCTGGAACTCCAGGACGCGATGGCCTTCCTGGAATTAAAGGATTGAGCATTAAGGGAGAGCCAGGTTTTAGCGGAAGGGATGGCCCCAAGGGGCAGAAAGGTGAAGCTGGATACCGAGGCGACAAAGGTAATCCCGGAGTATGTCCCCCATTGGATTACAGTAGAGGATTTAAGGGTGCTAAAGGAGATAAAGGCAATAAAGGTGAACCAGGAGCAATGGGTAGAGATGGTATCCCTGGAGAACAAGGGCTTCAGGGTTTGCCAGGATTGAAAGGAAATACAGGACCACACGGGCCACCAGGACCGGTTGGGCCACGAGGTTTGCCCGGCCCGAGAGGTGAAAAGGGTCTTACTGGACAAATTGGCTTTCCTGGACAACCCGGAAGGGATGGTTTGCGAGGAATTCCAGGACTTTCGGGAGCTAAAGGACAAAAAGGCGAAGTAGGTGCATCAGTAGTTGGACCACCCGGCCCTAAAGGTAATACTGGACCATGGGGACAGAAAGGAGACCGTGGGCCACAAGGTTTAAGAGGAATGGACGGACTTCCAGGACAAGTAGGATATCCCGGTGATAAAGGTGAATCTGGACTTCCGGGAACACCTGGACCACCAGGTGTTGTTGGGCCAAAAGGTGAACCTGGGCCAGAGGGACCAATGGGTTTGGCTGGTCCTCCAGGACGACCTGGCATGGATGGCATCAAGGGTGAGCCCGGAATGAAGGGAGAAACAGGTGTACCTGGATTAATTGGTATGCCAGGTCTCAAGGGTGAAAGAGGAGAGCCTGGTATTGAAGGACAAAAAGGTTTCCAAGGTCCTAAAGGTTCACCGGGATTACGTGGAATGCCAGGTCTCTCTGGACAGCCTGGATTGAAGGGAGACAAAGGTGAGCTTGGTTTACCCGGATATGATGGTTCTCCTGGTACTCCTGGGCAGCCTGGCCCAATGGGACCACCAGGACCTAAAGGTGACTACGGCCCAGTTGGTATAACGGGATTGGATGGTATTCCTGGGAGAGATGGAGAAAAGGGAGATATGGGATTCCCAGGACCTGTTGGTGCTAAAGGAGAACCCGGTTCGGTATCTGAGAAAGGACAAAAGGGTGAACCAGGACCGTCTGGCTTGAGAGGAATCGATGGTAGAGATGGATTCCCCGGAATTGCCGGAGAAAAGGGAGAGCCCGGAATTCCTGGATATGGTAGACCAGGACTCAAGGGAGACAAAGGTGAAATGGGTCTCAGTGGACGTGATGGATTACCAGGCATACAGGGAGAGAAGGGAGATCGAGGATTTGCTGGAATAAGAGGACTCAAGGGTGACAAAGGAAATATGGGACCTCCAGGAATTCCGGGAACACCTGGAATTGACGGATTACCTGGTCAAGATGGATTACCTGGCCCACAAGGTCTTTTGGGAGAAAAGGGTAATAAAGGTGATCGTGGATTGCCCGGATTTGCAGGAGAAAAAGGTGACAAAGGCCTTATTGGTATTCCTGGACGTGATGGTATAATTGGCCTCAAGGGAGATCGAGGATTCACCGGTGAACCTGGAGCTCCGGGACCATCAATTGAAATAAAGGGACAAAAGGGTGAGATTGGCGAATTTGGGCTTGTTGGACTTCCAGGAGAGAGAGGTTTACCTGGTTTACGCGGTGATCAAGGTTTCGATGGCATTAAAGGAGATCGCGGTCTAACTGGCCCACCTGGGTTGCCAGGTATGGAGGGTAGACCCGGAGAGAAGGGTGATCGTGGTCTTATCGGTGAACAAGGTGAACCTGGACCAGTTGTTAAGGGTGAAAAGGGTCTCCCAGGGTTACCAGGAAAGAATGGGCGCGATGGATTACCCGGGCCGCAAGGTGAGAAGGGTGAGAAGGGATTCCCAGGATTAATTGGGCCACAGGGACCTCGTGGTTTAGCTGGATTACCGGGACGACAAGGCGAGAAAGGTGATAGAGGTTTAACCGGAGTACCAGGAAGAGATGGAATTGACGGTGCCCCCGGATTATTGGGACCAAAGGGAGAACCTGGATTCCCAGGACCAAAGGGAGATCCTGGATTGCCTGGAGTAGTGGGATTGACTGGTGAGAAGGGTGATCGAGGACCTCCTGGTATGCCAGGGCTTAGTGGATTTGATGGAATTAAGGGAGATCGTGGTCTTCCGGGACCTGAAGGACCGATTGGGCCAGTTGGATTCCCAGGAGAAAAGGGATTACCAGGTCAGCGTGGTCGAGATGGACGCGATGGTATGGCTGGTTTGAAGGGAGACAAGGGTGAGCCGGGATTAGTACCACCACCAGGGCCAAAAGGTAACCCAGGAAGACCCGGTAGGGATGGTGAGAAGGGTGATCGAGGACCCCCAGGGCCACAGGGTATTCAAGGATTGCAAGGAGAACGTGGGGAGAAGGGTGATCAAGGTTTCACGGGGGCACCGGGATTACCTGGCTTGCAGGGACTTCGCGGTGAGATTGGTGTTGCAGGTCCACCGGGATTAGATGGACGTCCAGGTGCACCTGGGCCAAAGGGTGATGCAGGTCTTCCATGTACTCACGCACCTGATTACCTTTCCGGCATTCTCCTTGTGAAGCACAGTCAGTCAGAAGAGATTCCTCAATGTGAAGCTGGTCATGTTAAACTCTGGGAAGGTTACTCACTTCTCTACGTCGACGGGAATGATTATCCACATAATCAAGATCTCGGATCGCCGGGTTCATGCGTCAGGAAGTTCTCAACTTTGCCCGTAATAACGTGCTCCAACAACAATGTGTGCAATTATGCTTCACGCAACGACAGGAGCTTCTGGTTGTCAACCACCGCACCTGTTCCCATGATGCCCGTCGTGGAGGAAGAAATGAGGCAATACATCTCACGGTGTGTTGTCTGCGAAGTACCATCCAACGTCATTGCCGTACACAGTCAAACGCTGGACATTCCACAGTGTCCAAGTGGATGGGAGGGTCTCTGGATTGGCTACAGTTTCCTCATGGTATGCTCAAGAGTTTCCTTCTTAATTTGGGAGTTGAGAAAAAAAATGTTAATTATCATGTTTTTTTTTACAGCACACTGGCGTAGGAAATGGAGGCGGTGGGCAGGCCCTATCTGGTCCTGGATCCTGTCTGCAGGACTTCCGAACGACACCCTTCATTGAGTGCAATGGCGGTAAAGGTCACTGCCACTACTATGACACACAGACCAGCTTCTGGCTTGTCACGCTCGACGAGCAGCAGCAATTCACGCGGCCACAGCAGGAGACCCTCAAAGCAGGAAGGCTCCTAACGCGTGTCTCGCGATGCCAAGTGTGTATAAGAAATTAACATTTTTTTTGTATAGGATCTGCAGTTAATTTTTACATTTTTTTTACCACGTTCTTGCCTTTCATATTGCAATAAGGCGCATTTATACCAAAAAAATGATGAATGTTAAGAGGATAAAGAAGAAAAAATCTTTGTAATTTCCTAATCTACCCCCCCTAAAAGATAAATTAATTTCTTCCAAAAAATGCTTCAAACGTTATTTGTTCTTTTCTCACTCAAAACTCTTTTTTTTTGTTAATGTCTCTGAAATGAAAATCCCTCAAAAAGTAATTTGTAAAAGTTTTGTAGATGTTTTGGAAGAAAAATTACACTTTGATATTTTTTTTCTTCTTATTAAATCCAATAGATTTTTTTTGGTTAAATCTTTTCCATTTTTTTTGTTAAAAAGTGTCTTTTTTTGCCAAATTGCTACAAACTTTTACAAACCATCACAATTTACTTTGATTTCTTGACTCAGGAAAATAAATTAAAATAGAATCTTATTTCTTTTCTCTAAAAATGATTAATTTTTTTTCTTAAATATAAAATTCTTTTTATTGAATTCTAATTTTTATTCCTGACTTGAGATTTTTTTTTCTTACAAATTAAGAAAATAAGAATAAAAATAAAATCCAAAAATAAAGTGGAATATTTAAGAAAATCTTTAAAAACTTTAAAAAAAAATAATTAATAACAATTTGGTCAAATAATTTTTCTATTTTTTTTATTCTTATTTTCTCAATATCTGCTTAAAGAAAACAAATTTCCCCCATGCCCCAACAGCCCTAGAAAACTTCCTTTTTCAACTTTTTAAAGTTTTCCACACACTAAAGAGAAATTATTCTTTTCGTAAAGAATTTTCAAGTCTCCCCATATCCAAGACCATTTTTTTTAATGATTATAAAAGCAATGAAAAAAATATATCATTTGTTATAAAGTAAAAAAAAAAAAAAGAAAGAATGAATGTCACAACCCTATAATGATAATAATGTGATATGTTATTAAAACAAAAAAAATCTTAATTATACTATGTAACTGCCTTCTTTTGAAATTAAAAAAAAAAACTTTAAAAGCATTGTGTTCGATGTTAAAAATTTAAAATGAAATTTAAAAAACAAAAGTGCCATTAACTAGGAAGAAAATAAATAAAAATAAAACAAGCATTGAGGAGATCGTGTTCAGTTATCAAATATAATACCTATTTTTTCTCTTATATTCAGTGTAAAAGTTTCTTTTTTTTTAAATAATATAATTTATAAAATAAAATAGAAATCCAAATATGATGTATTTTCTGATTAAAAAAAATTACAGGACAAGAAAAAAAACGGAAAATAACTTTCAAAGTAATACTGCCTAATGAGAAATATTTCGAACGAAATGTAATGTATATGTAATATCAATAAAACAAATTGTATTAAATAATTTCAAAGGTTTTTTTTATTTCAACAAATTCATGTGACTCCTCCCAAAATCTGGTGGCGCTTAATTTCTTTCTTTGGGTATTTAATTATTTGAAAAATTTTGGAAGAATCCATCGAGTGGATCACGTGAGATTTCGCAGTGAGATCCCTCTGACTGTGAGAGATCATTAACAAAGGTATCTTCAACATTCGACAAAGAAATGTTTGAAGGTTCTACAATAGAATTACTCACGTGTGGTGCTCCCATCAAATTTGCAATGCGTTCATCAGTTACATCCAAATTGCACTTCTCAAATTCCTCCTCATTGACTTCACAGATACTCAGCAACTCCCTCAGTGCACCATCATCACATCCTAGGAACTTCCTCAGCAGCTTTACTTGATGTTGATCAAATTGCACCTCCGTGCCACCTTCGGAATCAACTTCAATCACTTCCGGCGTTGCACGTGTCCCTTCATTGATTCCCAGAGTCTCCTCAAGGTAGAGGTACCGAATGCCAGCACACACGTCATCTTCAGTGGCGGAAAGAAAAAAATTATCAAAAGGAATAATATTAAGGGGGGTCTCTTGGGCAAATTGTTGGAATTCGTGGAAGAATACATTTTTTTTACACTTACCAAATTTTCCTGAGTTTGATGGGGGACCATTATTGCTTGTCGAGGCCTTGGATGAAGCACCTTGCACTTCCTCCTCCATTGTGATGCCACGGGAGATGCTGCAGAATCTAATTCTTTCCGTGAAGCTTGATCAGTCAGTGCAAAAAAATAAACTCAATTAAATTGAAATTATCTCAATTAAATTAGATTTCAGGAAAATATATTTTTTTTAAGTAACAAAAGAGCTTCGCAACTAACTCAATTTCGTTCTCAGATTCGTAGGCAATGCCTACTTGGTTTGTGTCTGATTCGAATTCCTTGGCCCTGGGATAACTTGTACAATATCCTCCTCATCTCGGTTAATCACATTGGAATTATCTTTAAACAAGAACGTCATAAATTGAGAAAAAGATCTCACCTGCAACAGATTTATCTCCATTTGGAAGGTCCTGCTTCCGTGGTCTCTTTGGGCAACTGAACTTGTATGCAGCTGAATTGGATTCCAGAGGACCTGAAATTCATTTTTTAGATCACCACAAAGAAGCTTCAGGGCAATTCTCATACCTTTGCTGTATTTTCAGGTACATAAAGAGTCTATAAAATCACACCCGGACATAATCACTCCGGATCCAGTCTCCCAGTTATTATTGATCCATCTCACAGTTAGTGATTGCCAGCCAGCTCCGAGAGTTCCCAACTGAGTCCTCACTTCTTTGCCCTCGTGCTGATTTTGGAAGGATCTGCATTGAGCATCCGCCCTCCCAATCCATGTGACCAATCCATGCGTATTTCCAGTGCTTCCTCCAAATCTCTCACATTCACGGGGATTATCCCCTTTGAATTCACACCCACAGGGATGTGGTCAGAGACTCTGTACCAATTTCTCCTACACTCTGGCTTCACATCTTTCTCAAAGAGATTCGTCCTCAACAGGAAAACACCGCAATTTATGACAAACCCCACACCTGTTGACACAATTATTATTATCTTTATCTATATAATAAAGAAAGGTCTCTCTATAATTTCGTTCCTGTTCATCTATGCATTTCTACACCGTTTGTCCGATCGTGATGAAATTTGGTACAGAGACTACTGATACCAGGCGGTTTTCACCAACGACATTCATTTTCCCCCCAGAGCCCCCCTTCGTAGCGCCCCCATATAAAATTCATGCTTTTTTGACTACTTTTTGAAATTGGCGCCATTTTCGGTACTATTTGCTCAAGAGAAAATGAGATGGATGCATTTTACCGCTATCCGTCTCCCTCACACTTTCAGTTTTTTACAGTTTTCTCGCGTTTTCCGTCGAATTGTCCGGCCGGAAGTAAGTTTTTGTAATCAGGAAGCGACGCCGCGTCGAATGGCATCGTTGGTTTGAAAAGTTCGCGAAAATGCATTTCCAGAAAAAAAAAATTAAATATAGCATGGATGGAACAGTATAAAGCGAAAGAACGGTAAGTAAAACTTACGGGCTGTGATTCTTTCTTTGTCAGTTAAATGTGAAATTGACTGAAAATTGAGGATGGGCAAATTTTGAGGAGAGACTTACTCGCGAGCCGAATCACAGCCAACGCGCAGAAATTTTGAAGAAAGCCTTAATCGTGGCGGGCGTTGGCTGTGATTCGCCTCACGAGTAAGTCTCTCCTCAAAATTTGCCCATCCTCAATTTTCAGTCAATTTCACATTTAACTGACAAAGAAAGAATCACAGCCCGTAAGTTTTACTTACCGTTCTTTCGCTTTATACTGTTCCATCCATGCTATATTTAATTTTTATCTTTGCAGTTTATATATATTTATCTTTGCATTTTTATATGTATATATCTATGCATTTATATATATATATATTTTACTTTACTTTTACTTTTATATGTGTATATATAAAACGCCCCGCTTCGCGGGGCGTTGGTCTTATGCAACTCAAGATATGACATGTTAACTTTAAAACGCGATATCTCCGGAACGGCTACATAGATTTTCTTCATTTTTGGCATGATGAAAGATATTATAGCCAGCTATAACATATCAAAATTTGAAGCAATTCTATAAAGCGGTGCTCGAGATATTCATCGAAAACTCATCGAAAATTTTATTTTCGATTTTAGCGCCACTTGCGGTCATTTTTTAAACTTGCAATGTTCCGAGCAGTTGTAGGGCTCATTAATATCTTTCATTTGAGTCCGGGTTGATCAAAATCGGTCAAGCCGTTCTCGAGTTATGGCCGATTTTCGATGAAAAATTGTGGCGGCCATATTGACTAAACGGCTTGACCGATTTTCGAAAATGAGGTATCGTTGGAAAGCTCTTGATGGCCCCTACAACATATCAAAATTTCAGATTTTTAGCTATTACAGGGGCTGAGATATAGCGAAAACAAAATTTAGGGGTTATTCAAAATGGCGGACGCGGGGGTGGGGGGTTGGATTTGACTTCATAATTGGATGTCTTCCACCCAATATATGAACTTTGCCGTTGACCGCAAGTCTCTATCTATCACCGTTCTCTTGTAGTTTAGCAAAAGGTTCCGGACGGCCGGACGGACGGACGGACGGACGGACGGCCGGCCGGCCGGACGGAAAGATTTTTGGCGCATACGTTTTTTGGAATGTAGGGACCCTAATTCGTGCTCATCCCGAGTTTGAGCCCGATCTGACGACTTTGCATTTTTGAGTGTACACAGAAGCTGTGCTTCTTTGAAGAAAGAATCACAGCTAATTCTTTGAAGAAAGAATCACAGCTAAAAGTGCGTGTAAAATCCCCAACCGTCAAAATTTTCAAATTTGTAACCCAACCGTCAAAATTTCCGCGGGCCCCAAATTCCTCACGGAGGAGCTCCCCGAGGCTCCCGGAGCACCCGTAAGTGCCCCAGGAGCCCAAAAAATGCGCTTTATGCCCACAAATTTAGGAAAAAACACGGAAATCACGAATTTTGTCGAAATGCAGAAAAAAAGTTCGTTTAGTTCAAATTTTATTATTTCATGCCATCTCGTTATTTCTGTTGACACAATTGCATGCAAGTAAACAGTGGGGAAATGGAGATGAGGTGAATATGGAGAAAGTGGGGAAAATATTTTAGGCGGTTGAACTGTCACTGTCAAGTCAAATAAAAGCTACTGGTTGAAAAGTTGTTCGAGTTGTTCTGTTTAGTCGGTTTAGTCATAAATTTCGTTTTTTTTACCAGAATTTTCAGTGTTTTAGATATTAATCCGGGTGCATTTAATTCAAGGAAGTAAAGGAGACGAACTTTAATGAAAGAACCAACGAAAAAGCCTTGGAGAAAGAGGCTGCATTGAAAAACTGCTTTAATTAACAAAAAAGTTTTAATCCGCCACGCCAGCCACCGCATGGAGCACATGGAGCCCATGGAGCACAAGTAAAAGCTGCATTTTGTAATAAAATTCAATAATAGTAAGTACTTAAGCATCCTCTTTTATTGAAATTTAATTATCAATTTAATTTCTTTGCACATCTATGAAGAATATGCGGAAATTTCTCAAAAATAAGCTAAAAACAAAAGGCTTATCCCCTCGCCGCCATTGACAATAATTCTAACCTAACCAGCTCAAAGAGTTAATTTAGAAAAAAATCGCTCTCCTAACATTGTAGTATTATCCATTGCGAATAGATAGCATATTATTTGGCTTTTATTCTTCCTCGTTTGTCATATATACAAAGTTGGCCCCAGAAAAGCATATTTCCTCATTCTCACCCCACTTTTCAACCCCTCACTCTACAGTAGGGATTCTATGAGAGACCACAAATACAAATCCTATATCAACGCACTTTGCAGAGTAGAAGAAAAAAAATTTACACGCATCCTGGCAAATCCTCGAGACTTTTCTTCATAAAAGATAAAATACTTTGCAACGGAAGAAAAAACTCCGAACCCGTCAATGTATTTTATGGATATTTTATTTTCATCCCATTTTCAATTCACTCACCCCCGTTGAATGCGTGGGATGAATAAAAATGAAGGATTTTCCACATGTTTCAGCGACTTTTATTGACCCACGCCACGAAATTGCGTCGAGAGACTTCTTCTATTGCCTTTTATACTCTCTGAACTGACCCAGAAGAATATTATCTAAAAAAATATATTTCTTTCTCTTCTCTCGAGGAGAAGGAGAGAAGAAATTATTCTTTCATTTCCATGAAGGATAATTGATTTAGAATATGGCGAAGATGGTCTTTTATTGCCGATAAATCAATTAAATCTAATCAATTTTATCCATTTTATCCTCGCTTCTCTCTCTGATTTCTTCCTCAACTTGTGTTCCTTCGTTCTCTACAAAAAGAAAGAAAGTTAATTCACAAAAGGATCTGTAGGGATAAAATAATTTAATCAAAACGAAACATTTTTTCTTCAAATTCTTTAAAAAATAAATTTATTATTGGATCAATTCCAAAGGATTTTTTTTACAAAAATTCCATCGCATTGCGAAAAAGGAAAATGTAATATTGAATTGCAGTAAAAAAGAATTGAAGCTTTAAGACTGAAGCTTTTACGCAATTTATCATAAAAGCTGTATGGGAAAGTGTGAGAATAGAATCCTTGAGGTTCCTCCCGACATAGTTCGCCATTCTTTGGCACCACCACCCCAAAACCAGCAATGTTAAAATTCCCCAAGTGAAAGCTCATAATTGAAAATGTAAGCTTTTGGGATTCATTTGTGTTGAGCCTAGCCTGTGGTTTCGTCTTCCTTCTGTAAATTGATTGATTTATTTGCAGAGGGGTGGGGGGGGGCGGTGTTTGCCAAAAAAAACCACCCGCGTCACTTGAAACTCAGCTGAACTGAACCCCTTGTGGTTGAAACCCGGGGCGGAGTCCACCATGGGGTGTGAAGTGACTTAAAAGTTTTCTCGCCCCCGAGAGAAAGTTTTCGCCATGAGTTCACATACATTTTAGTACAAATCCTTGTTTAATCTTTCGTATCTCTGGACGTGACTCTGGCCAAGTGGGTAGACCTGGGGGTGAGAGGAGGACCACAACATGGCAACTTTACTCTCTGTCTGCTAAATTAGCTACCACACATCCCCCCCTAGAGCACGGTAATCACACCATTTGCACAGCCCAAAACAAGAAATGTTAATCTCTCTCTGCCACATTGTCGCAACCAGGAGGATCCATTTAAAATGACCAGCTGAGTCTTTTTATTGCTGCTACAACCAACCCCCTTTGGGCTACTTTCAAATGCTTTTGTAGTGCTAATAAAAAAAAAGGCGTCATTTCACGCGGGTTTTTACGGGCCATAGCCAGTCAATCGCAAAACCTCCTGTCTCTCTACTATACCCCTAAATTCTCTGATTCTCAACAGACTCTCCTCCCCAGCCTCCCACCCATCTCCCCCTTCGCTAAATGACCACCAATATTCCCCGAGATTTGTGCTTTGTCAACACAAATGGCGCTACATCAATCAGTCCTCATTTTTTTTTGTTTTAAAGAATAACGGCCAAAATTCCTCTTCATGCACACGCATAAAAACCAATTCTCCCTTTTCGCCCGGAATTTTCTACGCGCTCTGTTTGGGGTCCATTCAATGGGGATCAGAGTTTGAATTGAATTATGACCAAATTTTATGACCTATCAGCGAAATCGATTGAAAGCCATACATCAACGATTTTGCACGCGATTTTTTTGCACAAAATGCATCAGCAACAGAGCGAGTTAGGTTTCATAGAGCAGCGGATAGCCATAGGACAGTCAAAAGTCAATTGGGAAAGGGATGTTCAATGCAAAATATAATTTATTACCTCTCTGCGTAAAATTCAGTTGGAAATCTAATGGGAAAAAATTTTTTCTTTCATTGTGGGGCTTTGGAATGATTATAGAAATTCAAAAAATGTAAAAAAGTTTTTTTTTATTTTGATTGTGATCAGTTTAGATATTTTGAGGGAAATTTTGCTTAAATTGGTATAAACATACATTTAACTTTGCTTTATTTTAACATGAAGCATTTGCTTCTACAACATTTTTTGTAATTTGTGCTTTATTTTAAATCATTATCATAAGACGTTTTCTTTGCGTTTCTTACATTTCTAATAAACTTCTAACCCTGGTTCTGACTCCAAAGAAATATTGTGGAAGTTTTAAAATATACTATATATATAGCAAAATGTTATTGGAAATATTCCAAGAGATTATTCCTTTTGGATGAATTGGATGAATATAAAATTTATTCTTCAATTATCTTCGACCTCGGTACACTACAAAAAAAAGACTCCCCGCGTAGTTTGCAATTCTCATTCATTTGGAAATCTCTTTGCTTTTGTGCACTGCATTGAAAAGCTATAAATTTCCTCCACTAGACTTACCACGAAAAGCTTATTTTCATTTTGATTCTGTGGAATAAAAGACGCGCGCGCGAAAACTCCCTGAGATGGGCCTTCAGGAGCATTACGTAAAACTTCTCACCAGCATGGATAATTCTGTGTCCATGTTTGGTCTACAATTTCTCATGAAGGATAAATTGTGGCATTTTAGTGCTCGTCAAGTTGTGGGATATGTAATACTTTCATTTTATCCATTTTTCATCATTTACACCGTGGCCATGTTTTCGGATGATTTTGTACATATCATGTACTGCCTTACAACATTTGCTGTTTTTGTGTCCCTCGGCTCGAGGTTGTACTCCTTCAAGTTCAGATGGATGAAGGCACGAGAGTTGAGTGATGAGTTCTCCGTGGCTTTTGAGCGAATGAGTAAAAGTCCACACATTAGGAGGAATTTTGAAGAATATTTGGTGTTTTGTGAGAAGTTTCTTCAAGCTGTTAAATGGGTTCTATTCGGATGCGGTTACAGTCTTCTGTACAGCTCAATCTTTATCTTTCTGTGGACTGGCGAAAAACTTCTGCCCTATGAGTTCTACATCCCTTTCTTTGATCATACAACTATCACTGGGTACTTGGTAAGAAGTTTCTTCGCAGAATCTTTCTCCAAAAAAAAACTAAAAAAAAGAACGTCCTTTGCAGGAAATCTACGCGTATCAGGCTATAATTTCTAAGCTCAGTTTGGACATTTTAGTCTGCTCAGTTCAGCATTTCTATTGCCACATATTTTTAGGAATTGGTCATTTGAAGGTCTTGGAACAGCATTTTGGTGACCTTAACGAGGTCATAGTGGAAGAGTCCCTTCAGCAGGATCGACAGGCAATCAGGGAAATTTTGAAAAAGATCGTCATTGAGCATCAGAGTCATAGAAAAATCATGCGATCTTTCAATGATTTCTGCAGCATTCAAACACTAATTGGAATCATTTGTGATATGTTTACTCTCATCATTTCCATCTTCTTGACAATGTCCACAAACTGGATACAGGGAATAGGTATTATTCTCGGTACATGCTCTGATATCTTAGCTTCTAACTTCATGGGAAGTCTCTTTGTCATCGGTTGCGAGAGCTTTGAAAAAATCATCTACAATTGCAAATGGTGAAATTTTTGCTTTTAGAAAAGTTTTATTTTTGGATCATTAAATGTCCTTGATTGTCTGTTAGGTACTGTCTTTCGGCTGACCTCCAGACTGATCTCTATATAATTCTTCATGCTGCTCAGCATCCTGTAAGACCATCAATTGGTGGATTTATGGCTCTTGAATTGCAAACTTTTCTCACTGTGAGTAGCACGAAAAATGGGGCGAATAGGATTAGTTTTTTTTAAAGGTTTTTATAAATTCTTTAATTTTAGTGCATGAAGAATGTCTACACTATCACAATGTTTCTCTACAATTTTGTGGTCTAAAAAAGAACAACAAGAGCATCAAAATTATGTATGTTTGTTGTTAAAACCGTTAGAGTTTTAAGTTTTAAATTAAGCTAAGGATTTAACTAAAATTAATCATTTAAAAATGATTGAAATGTGAGAGATTGAAGCTTTTTCTTCAAAGTAATGCAATAAAATAGGTAAAATATTGCAAAATCAATCACTAACTATGAAATTGTTTGGAAGCCAATGGAAATGTAACAATCACTAACAGTAAAATTAAATTAAGCACTTACAATAGATGGTCAAATAATTTTGGCGGTTCTATAAGAGCAATTTCTAATCAATATATCACCATTTAACAAGAATGGCAAGAGTTGAAGAAAACTTTTTCTTTTTTTTTTCAAAAATTAGCTCGAAAAATGCTTTTTTAATTCCTGCAGCTTCCAAAATTACTTCACCACCCCATAGAATGCAAAGAAAAATGATTTTAGAGAGAAATAGAACCAAAATATCATACCTATTAAATTGCAAAGCAACAAAATTTTAAAATACATATAATAATGATTATATTCAAATTAAATCCATTTAATGCCCAGATTTATTAAATAATCTGGCTCGTAACGTATTTAGGACAATTTACAAATTTTCACTAAAACTCTGCGCATTTGATTATTTCCCAACCTGTTGTATTTTGAACATGAATAAATAAACTTTTAATTGATGATTGCATTTTGCCAATAGTCTGATGAGAGGCATGCTGGCACCATGGGCAATTTAATAAAACATCCCGTCGCTTTTGTGCTTTTACAGTGAACTCCAAAAAATACGGATTGAAACACACAAAAAATCAACAGCAAAAGGTATAAAAGATTAATATACTAAACTTTCATTTAAACACTCATTTAAATTAAGTTTAAATGGTTGAGAAGGAAAATGGCGAAATTGTCGAGCTTTCACCTTGATCCACGTTGCAAAATTCCTTGAACTTTGTGCACAAAATGGGGGAGTAAGAGGTAGTGAGGGGGGTTGGTTGGGTGTTATATGCACAACATTTGAACACAGTCAAGTAGATAAAACGAGAGTTGGTTGTGAAGTCTTATATGTGATATCTGGCCGTTTGTCTTTGCTGGGATAAACTCCGAGAGTGCTGAAGGCAAACGAAGCGCCAAAACGTAACATTTGGTGCTGTGGAGGATGAGGAATTTAGATGGGTGGGTGAGATAGGTTTTGGCAAAAAAAAAACAGAGAGGAGGGATGAAGGTGAAAATGTAGCAATTGCGCTTGATTCTTCAATGACACACATATAATCGGATTATTTGAATAGTTTTGTGCACAGAGCGGATAAGGGGATTCCAAGTCACAACTTTACGCTCCGACAAATCAAGAAATTGTCTGCAATATCCCAAGTGAAAGATCCATAAGTGTGATTTTTTGCACCCACCCCCATTCACTTCATTCAACACTCGGTTTTGTAGAATGGGAAATGCAAATAAAACTCCCACATTATTGGCATTAGATAGTGAACAGAGCACACACATGTCAGGTTCTATGATGAAAGAGAACTAATACTCCAACCTTTGAGAGAGTGTTATGTAAAGAAAAATTCAAATATCTCGAAAACTATAAGAGATAGTCTATATTCTTATCTTCCTTGGATACGTTGTTTTGCAAAGTATGCACTTTAATATGCTTAATATGAATATCCTTTCAATATATACATAGGTATATAGTTACATATATAATTTCTTGCATAAAATTTATGGTAAATTCCACAGCTCAATATTAAATTTTTATGCCCAATATATTTCAGAAGAATCTTACCACTTTTTACTGGAATTTTCAATATTTCTTTTTTTATACTATGTTATATTCTTTATAACTCCACAGCCGGAACTCCGTCCTCCGGACGACGCTGTAAACAATGCTCACTCAACAGTCTCCTGGTGATCTTAGGCGGAAAATCGTTCTTCTTGAGTATGGAATTCAGTTGTAAGTCCACATCCACGACAAGCTCAGTAGTGAGTCCCCTCATTCTCTTCACCAAGTTTCTTCCCACGTTGATGACCATGTTGAAGAGGTATGTCCACTATTGAAGTTTTAACAATCTTCCTAATTATTATTTTTATTTATGCTGGAGAAGCTTTGAGAGCTTTTCTTTTATTTTCTAAATAAATTAACTATGAACTTTTAAAGCTCATGAAAAAATATGTTTCTTCACTCTCAAAGCTTTAAAAGAAAATTTTAAAACATTAGGTAGATTATGAAGAACGTTACTAGTTTTCACTGAAGTAGACTGATTATTTATTTAAAAAAAATTTAACCAAAATTTTTTCCAGTCCCCCTTATTCCATATTCAACGTTAATTTTTATTCAAGAAACATCATTGATAATTTATTCATAACAGTTGATTTACATTGTTTTGTTTTTCACAAAATTCTCTACATTTTCACATTTTTCTTCGTGAAAACTGAGAAAATATAATCAGAAAATAATGTGATGACTTTCCACGAAGATTTTCCATTATATTTTTCATCAGAATAAAGAAATTATATATATATACAATGAATTAGGTTTATGGGAAAATTAGATAAAAAATTTATCAACTCATAAATTCCATGTCAAACTCATTTCACTCAAGGTGGGGGGGGGGGAAAGCTTCAAAAATTTTCGTGGAAAATTGTGTAAAATTTATCCTCTTTTACCTGCTTCGACGCCCCATTCGACGCCACCGGGTGTGCTGCATTTTCATAATCTAACAAAACACCACGAAAATACTAAATTATTTGCTCTTGTTTGGTTTGTAAGCCACACGGTATCTCTCCGAAAGCTCTCTCTGTGTGTGCTATGTATACCTCTGCCTTATCATCTGGATCAACACCGCATAATACGAAAGATGGTATACGCTACTGTGTGGTCCCTTGTTTGATGTCTTCCAAAGCAGGGTAATGGGTGGGGGTGTTTGAGGACACACGTACAGGGGGTGGGTTTATTGGGATGAGAAGTACAATATTGACGAATTTCTAATGAATTGAGTGTGGCTAAATTGACAAAAGACTTTCTGCGGGGTGAATGGTGCAAACTTTCTTCTAAGCACAATGGTAAACAATTGGAATCTGTTGAATGGCTCAAAACGTGATTTGAGAGCTAAAATTTACACCAACATCCCACCCACAATGGCCCATGTTTGCTTGACTTGTTCGCATTTGCAATGTGTTTTATTGGGAGAATTTTTCTCATTGACTGAGTGGGTGGGTGGGTGGTTGGGGAAAATTCGTTTGGAAAATGAGAAAAGGAAATTACATATTAAATCTACTGTGTGGCACTCGCAATCACTTTTTCCCAAACAGGGAAACCCTCTCATGCTCGGGGTTTTACCTTTCAATTCACTATAATGCCAAAGTTTTGTACACACACACGAAATGGGAAATGAAACACCTCTGTCGTATCACGATATTGAATTAATTCCATACACTCCCACGCGCTTATTGTTGGCAAAAAAAAAGGTTGGGTAAAGTGTAAAGGGAGGAAGAACTCCTATAGCTGAGAGAGATTCAATGTGAATCAACGAGAGATATTTTTCTTTTTAACCCCTCGCTACATCAACCCCCATTTTGGCGCAATTGAAAAGCTCAACGTGACAATTTATCTCATTACGCGGATGAATTAACTAAAGCTCCCTCAATGGAGACGAATTTCCGCTTCCACGAGATATTCCTTCTCTCTCTTTTTTTTTTATACTCTGCAGTCAAACTGGATAAAATTACTATATTATTCAATGATTATAAAAAAACACAAGGATTTTTAACTAGCAATGAAGAGGCTTTCCGAAAGAGAAAATGTATAAAAAGTGGTAGAGTGGAAAATTCAATGAAAAAGCTTTTGGAATTTTTTTTGTATTCTCTCCAGGACAATATCTTCTTTCTCTCGAAGCTCCTTTTGCTGTCAAATGCTTTTATTGTTTTTCTCCTTTCAAATTCCATGTATTGTTATTATCTTCAAAGATTGAATTTTAATTTTTTTTTTTGCTTAAGAGTTGGTGTTTATAAGATATTCAAAGTAGAAGATCAAAGCGTTTTGTTGTGTTGCTCGGAAGCTTTCTGTGGTGAGGAGTGCAGTTAATTAAATTTTATGATATTCTTCTTGTTAGGATGTAAAGGTTTAAAGGCTTTATGAAATTAATAAAGTTTTGAAAATTTAATAAAGCAAATTTTTCATAGGTGAATATGTACCTATATGAAAGCTTTGAAAGCTCTGTGTCACATATTAATTGGAATTCTTTATCTTACTAACATTTTTAACCATTGTTCAGTCAATCGAAAAGACTCCCAAAAATGTCTAAAAATTGAATTTCAAAAACTGATAAATTTTTCTTTATTTTTATTGTGATTGTGAAAGAAATCAAGAATTTTCCATTTAAATATTAATACTTAATTGCTCATGATGTGGAGAAAGTATGGTACGAGCACCAAACCACGAATGAGAATCGAATAAATTCATAAATATGGGACATAATCGATAAATTCGGAATCAGAAAATACGTAAAATTATCCTCGTTATTATTCACAGAGAACTGCAAGGACTGCCTCAAAATTAGTCATTCTACTTTATTTAATTTCTAAAATAGACAAGAATATATGACCTCTGAGTTCACCTTTGGCCTTAATTTGAACGTATGACGTTAAAAGGATATCTCAATATATCCTTTTATATAGTAGGTATATTTTCTATTGATTCAAAGCCAATTCAGTCCATTCTTTTATTCACTATTCTTCTAGCAATTTGCACAGAGAAGTGTAGTGAAAAAGAATTGCTAATGGAAGGTAAGAAAGAGAGCTTTTTTATGATTCACAAAAGCCAAGAAAACTTCTTTGAAAAACTCCCATATATTGTGCAAGAGAAATAATAAGAAGTTCTCGGTTCTTATCAAACATTTACTTTCAATTTGAAAAAGTCTTTTTAATTTTAAAATAATGACAAGAGAATAAATATTTGCATAAAGTCAAAACTCCATGAAAATGTTGAAAATTTACATTCTCAAATTAATGTAGGATTTTCTTTTGAGATAAATAAATTATGTGAGTTTACATTTCCTTCTTTGAAAATCAGTAAAAATTCTAAAAGTACATATTATAGCAAATTACTATTGAGAGGCATGCAAGTCTTTTCTCTTTTGCCGGTGTTTGGAAGCTCAATCATATGTAAATGAGCCCATATATATAGCAAGCAGAGCATCAAAATTTCATCGTATTGAAAGTGATTTCGGGTCGGGACGTTTCGATAAAATATTAACAATTCGACTTTCAGCGCATTCGCTCTTTCTAAAATCCACATAAATACAACATGCTTTGTCGTCTCATGCACACCCATCTGTGCATCCGACATTATATTCAAATCGGTGCTCTTTGAAGTGCAGCAAACTTTAATAATTTATATATAATTTGCACAACATAATCCACACAGCAAGGTTTTTTTTCTGTATGTGCAAATTCTGCACTTTGTAATCAAAAAGTTAATGTAAATTGTGTGCAAATTCACCGAAATATTTCTGACAAGGAGAAAATTTCGATTAAAGAAACTTCTATAATAAGGTCTTGATTCTGAGAAGATAGTGTAAGTTATATACATAATATATTTGCAGAGTAAGTTTTGTGTGGTGTTGAAATTGCGACGATAGTAATAAAAGTAAGCACTCTGAGAGAATATTTTCTGAAGAAATTCAAAGTTTAACATCATTTGCACGAGGATTCTTTTGTAAATTCTTTAAATCGATAACTTCTTTTAATATATAATTGGAATGTTTCCTTTCCCTTCTTTGTCATTGTGAATTTTTTACGAAACAATTGATTATATTTTATTACGCCATATATTTTATTACATTTAATAAATCTTTACTTTTTATATGACCTACTCAAGGTGTGTTTAGCAAATTTATTTTAACACCAGAGGAACGTGATACAAAGTGGCGACATCTAGTATTTAATTTAAAACACCAAAAAGTGACTAAGAAATATGGGGGGGGGCTTGTAATAAATCACTTCTTGACATAAAAAAAAAATGTGTGAAAGATCGTTCGTTATATTGACCATATTTTTCTCCACCAACATCTGTTGGCCCTTCTGTGAGGGAAAAAAAAACTTCTTGAATTAATGTTTCAAACGAGTTGTGGGATATAAAATTAGCACCCTCTATGCGTGATCAGTCGATGAACCCACCCTCTCATCAAGAAGGGTGGAGGGTGGGAATGATTGAGAGCGTGGTAGAATCATTTCCAAGGCACATAATTACGATATGAGATGCCATTCCATTTATTTATGGGGTTCTTGAGCCCCCCGTCTATGTGGTGCGGGAGAAGCAATATTTGTTGGATATATATCCACCCAGCCTCTCATTCGAAGACAGCCGAAACATGAAAAGATTAATTCACCATAAAATGAACATTGAGCCATCATCGTCATGAGGGGTGGGTGGGGAAGGCGAATATCATTCAGTTCATAGAACTCAGGAGGATTCTCCTGGCGATGCGACGGGTGGGAAAGTCAAAAAAGAAAAATAATAGATGAATTTAGAGAATAATCTGTCTGATGGCATTCGCTTAAAACATAGAGAGAAAATTGCGGTGTTGGAAGTGGGATAATTTGAAATGATTGTCGGTGGAATTGATGTGCACGATGGATGAAGCTAATTCAAAAGCTCTTTTGCGGTTGATAGAGCTTTTTTTTTTCTTTCTCACTCCCCCCTCGAGCATAGAAGCCGCAATTTCATGAATCGCACATTTTCTTGTCATACCCACCTCATCGTATATATAGCTGGGATGCGGGGCGAATAGTATGGTGTGTTCTTATGGCTTGTGGGTGACTCTTTGGGGTGTTTTGAGGGTAAATAGCGCTGAAAGTTTGGGTTTATTCTTCACACATTGCGCGCCCGCAAATTCCATTGAGGGCGGGGGGTGGAGAAGTATGAAACACGTTTGCGATGGATGTGAAATTGCCAAGGAACTCTTGTGGAATTGTAGCATAGAGAGCAATACAATAGAGAACACAACTTATACAGTACTTTCCTTTCGATGATGTGAATTCTGACTTTGTGGAGGAAGCACCACAGTTTCTCATCCCCAAACCAACTTCAACCAACCTTTACGTTAGTATATAACAATATGATTCCATCGTCCCTAATCTCTGTGAGCGCTTTACCACGATAAAAGCAGCGTGGTGATGGTAAACTCTTTGAAGCTGCGGGATGGCATCCTTTAAGGGTTTGCTTATTTGGACGAACAGTTTAATTGTCCCTCTGCCCTCCTATATACATCCTCAAACCCTCCGAATTTTGAGCAAAGATAGAATTTATATACATACATATTCCGATATTGAGGTTGAAATTAACAAGACAGCTAGGACAAAAGCCAAACCCAGCAGAGTAGTGGAAGGACTAAAGAGAAACAAAATGTGTGTGAGGACTTTAGGCTTCACGGTGACTTCGCACCAAAAACCTTCCCTTTCACCATTATTCATTGCAACCCATTTATTTTATGTAAGTTTCTCCTTCATAATTAACAACGCAGCTGAAACCGGCTGAAACCGTGCCTTCGAAAAGACTTTCCCACATATATACAACACTAAAGATTTCCAACCCAATGACTTTGTATAAAATGGTGAAGGAGATTTTCACCCGCTCCCATTCCCCCCCGCCCCAGAGAGGAAAGAGTTGGTGTGGATTCCAGCCTCCAACACCCAAAATAATGCCCATCATCCTTCCCACTCGACAATATCGAAATTTTGGGTTGTTTTTCACGGATTAAATGTATAAATTTCAATTAAACGACCTCGTATTTTATATCCATACACAAGAATGGGGTTTACACAGCATTTTCAGGGGGAACAATAAAATCAATTTACCTTCCACATAAGCACCATTTTGGGGCACAACAAGACTGAATGACTGCCGAGATGATAAGAAAGCTCCCGCCGCGAGAAAGCTTCTACCACATACCATATATGTATGTGATTTTCCTTTTAAGCTCGCATGACGAGTAAGAAATTGAAGATTGTGTGTATTCCAAAATTGGAGGAAAAAACTCATTGATCCCTACTTAAGGGAATGTTTACCGAGATTCCTTTTGTAATTTCACTCAGGTGTTTGTGGTTATTTCCTTTAGGATTAAGGCGTAAGGATTTTGAGTGATAAGGGGTTTTTGGATTAGAGAGAGAGAAATGTTTTCTTTTTTTTGTGCTAAAATACCTGTAATGAATCTTCCATGATTGCGAAAGAAAAGAAGGATAAAAGACGTATTTACTGAGCTTTCGAATCGTCATTTTATTTCATTAAAAAAAACCTCTTCCATCTATTCAATAACAAATAAGAGATATTTGTCCTCAAAATCTTAAGGAATTGCTTCTTTTCATTGGAGCTCTTGTGCTCAATTAAAACCCCAATCTTTCTTAATAAAATCAGCTCCTTTCTCCCCAATCATAATTGTTGGAGCATTTGTATTTCCTCGCGTAACATTAGGCATAATACTAGCATCAATAACACGCAACCCCTTAGTTCCCCTAACTCTCAATCTAGAATCAACAACGGCGTTTGGATCGGAGTCAGGACCCATTCTACATGTCCCAATAGGATGAGAAAATGTCGTAGTTAAGTATCGAATATAGCAGATCCAGTATTCATCAGTATCAAAGACTAAACCATCGCAATCAGGCAAAGAGAGTTGGAGGAAAGTCATTTGATGGGATCTATAGGAGGTAGTTTGCAAGAATTTGAGGTATAACCGAATAGCCTTTATAAAGTCCTCAATATCCGAATCTTCTGCCAAGTAGTTAGGGTAGATGCGGGGTTTTTCTGTGGGGTCAGCACTTCGTAGAAGAATTTCACCCCTAGATGCTTCCTGTAGATGCGGAAGGAGTACAACGAGAATGCTTGACTTTGCAACTTCAGTTGCAATTGTTTCTATAAATTCAGGAATATATCCCGTGGATCGGAGGAAACCTGCTGCATCATTGCTCTGTCCTTTTTGAAAGAATAAATGGACATTTTGGAAGTTAGGATATGGTCCTAGGGGGTCGTTAACATTAACAAATCCTGTCGTCTGCCCCGTTCCAATTGTGGCAAATGGTCCATTGTGGTGTGTTAGGTATTCAAAGAAATCCCTCAAGGTGTCTGCAGGTGAAACAGCCGGTGCGTCTGGATCGAGGGTAAAGAACAGAAGAACTGCTGGATGATCTTGAAGATTTTTCCCAACTTGTAGATCTCTTATAACTGGCAATCCCATTTCGGTTAGATGCTCAGCTGGGCCTATTCCGGACAGCATGAGAATTTGTGGGGAATTCACAGTCCCTCCACTTACAATGACTTCCTTTCTGGCGTAAGCTTTAAGTTCCTTTTGTCCCCGAAGGAGCATCCTTACCCCTGAAACAACCCCATTGCTATCAATCTCCAAATTTAGTACATGCGCGTGTTTGACTATATGCAGATTTGGTCTATCTTTGGCAGGAACTAAGAACGCAGCAGCTGTACTAGCCCGAACACCATCGTCAATGGTAGCTTGAAGATATGTGAATCCAATGTGATTCACAGCATTGATATCCTCCACAAAAGGATATCCCATTTCCTTGGCAGCTTCAACAATATCACCATTCATTGTGCTGTTGTTGTTGTAGAGCTCAACGGAAAGCAGACCGTGTGTTGAGTGGTAGTACCCACCGTAGGCATTTGCTATTTCGGGATTACGATTCCATTCGGACTTCTTAAAGTGCTCCAAGACATTCTCAAAGCCCCATGTTGGGTTCCCCAGTGCTTCCCATCTGTTGTAATCATCTTCATTGCCCCTCACATAGGCCATCATGTTCATTGAACTAGAACCACCGAGCATTTTCCCTCGTGGCCAGCCATTTGAGAATCTACTGTACCTCTCCGTTGGTTCAATGTAGTACTGCCAATCATACTGGGTTTTATGTAATGTTGCAGCCAGTAGTGGTATCTGCAGTAAAATGAGGCTTATTAAGTCTGCAAGACTACCAAAGAACTAGAAAATTTTCCCAATAAATAATTTTTAAAGTAAATTTTTTATCCTTAAACTTTATTGGGAGAGCTTTTCAGAGCTTTTCTATTAAATTAATAATCAACTTACAGATGATTCAATCGGAGGATCACCTCCTGCTTCAAGCACAAGAATTTTCCATTTTGGATTTTCACTGAGACGATTTGCTAGAACCGAACCAGCTGAACCTGCTCCAACAATAATAAAATCATACTCTCCAAAGCCTAAAAGAAAATTTTTATATCAAACTTCTAATTTAAAAAATTCCCAACGAAATGAAGGAAAAACCTTTTCTCATTGCAATATCTCCATAATCAGCGGGCCATCGCTCTGGTGGGGAAAGAGAGCATGTAGATTGACTTATGTAGTTCATGAGAAGGGCAAAAAATTGATTTGCAGCCCCTGTACTTAAACTTGCACATGGTGATGTAAAACAGTCCATTCTTCTGCCAATCTTGCTGCCAAATTCTTCTTCTTTCTGGGTCAAATGTTAATGACTTTTGGAATGTTTCCTTCAGAGACCATTGAGGTCCAATGCCCAAAACTTGATTCCGCACTCACAGCTTCTCTTCGTTTTCAGCGAATGAATAATTCACACACACGCGGTGCAATGAACGCGATATGGCGAAGTTTATTTTATACAATAAACACACTAATTTATTTTCAAGAACTTTGAATCATTCGCTGATTTTCAATCAAATGGAAAATACTTTTCACAATTTTCAATTAATTGAGAAACAGTTCTCGGTAAAAACATAAATATGAAATTGTTTAAGTAAAACAGAAAACTTTTTTTAATTTGATCTTTATACTCCCAAAGCTCGAGAACGACTAATTTCTCATTTCTGCTTATTTCTCTTCGAATGAGGCATATATAAATATTTCAAAACATCTTCTGGGGAGTTATACATAAGTATGTAAAGATTGTATAGAATGATGGAATTTTATTGAATTTATTTTGACTTCTAACACGAATTCTAACATAAATTCGCAGCATTTTGTAAGAATTTAATTAGAAGCATCTTTTCAGAACGAACGTCCAGAAAAGTTTAGATGTGCATTCGCATTAATCTTGTTTGAAATTAAGAAAAAATTATCGTCTAATAAAGTAATTTCGTGTTGAATTTAATTAATTTCTATAAAGATAATTTTCTCTTAATTTATTCATATTTTATTGAACTTTTCCGAAGAATTTTTCTCTGAAGAGTACCCCAATTTTCATTATTTTTCCCATGGGTTTGTACGAGCTTTAAAAAAGCTTTGTTGTTGGACATAACAGTGAATGCGAAAGCTATTTTATTTAGGGGCACATTGCAAGCTTTTTCCTTCAAAATGCGGGGTGTGTGCTGTGAAAAGCATTGTACTTTTATAACAAGCACAAGTTTGCGTCTCTAAATTGAAAATTTTCATTATGTTTATGAATTTTCAGTTTGTCACATTATTCGTCAAAAAGCAACATAGCCCCACCCCCACTAAGCTTAAGCATTCCATCCGCGGGACACCACCACATTGTTTTCCTAGTTGACTTTTCATTTTCATTTTCAACTGGAATTTTCAAACATTCTCCGAGGGAATTATATTTCTATATAGCGCTCTGGCAAGTGGGGAGTTTTTCTCAATGTTTCCAAAGTTGATGCTGCATGCACAGAGAATGGCGGAGGGGGTGGGAAGGAGGTGAAATAATGGGGTGTATGTGAGCTGTGCTTCCCATTTTTATTCGAAGGATGAAGTGGTGCTTTATTTCCCTTTTGCTCACACTAACTTGGTGGTTGAGAGAGGGTTGAAAAATTTCTCGAATATATTCAATCGATTTATTTGTCTTTTTTTTTCTTCAGTTGCTCCCAAATGTCACAATGCGACGGAAGTTTTGCGCGTGTTGCGCGAAGCTTTTCGGGAAATTGGTGATTATCTCAAGGTGTCTCACCATGAAGAAATTTTCTCGTCTTGAGAGAAAATTTTCCTCCATCAGCATTCGCTCTTATTTGCTGTGAAAATTTAATGAAGAGGAAAAGTTATACATAGCGAAGAATTTTGTGAGTAGCGCACGGACGGAAAAAGTCCTTCCTTTGACTCGTGAGCGAGATTTCCGCCGCATTTCCCATGAGAAGCTAATTGATTTTAATGAGCCAAGTTATGGACAAAGGCATTTTTCCCATCACACGGTTCGGAGTTTTTCTTCTCCAGGGTGAATGGTTTCCCACAACGCTATTAGGGGGGGGGGGGAGGTGAAAAAAGCTACACGAAGGAGCAATGTTGATTCAATCTTCTTTCTGCTACAATCTGCAATCGAATGAGTTTAGTCATCTGGAACGTCTCGTACGTTCTCCGATAGTCGTGGTCCCCTGAAAATTGGTGGGATAAAACAACTTGTGGCCTTGTCTCGTGCCCCAAATTGTACCTGAACGTGCCGGAAAAGTTTGAGGAAAGTGGCCCGAAAAAGTGGCTTCATTGATTTTATCTAATTTCCCCACAAATTGGTGAATTGTTTCGCATACAAATTGAATTTTCTTCTCTGCCACCCCATCCCCAAACCTTCGTACCATTTCTAAGCCATCCCAAAACTGTCCACCATGGTGCTCCTTCGCAGAGTTGTCATTTGATGCAAGATAATCAAGAAACTTTTCCATCTGTCTCCCCTTGTAGCGCAGAAATGGGGCCTAATGTTGTCAAGAAGTGTAATTAAAGTTGCTACCATTTCACTCAAGTGCCACACCCCTCACCCTTCTCAAACTCAATGGTCTCATGTCTTGCTATAAAAACTATTATTATTCTCTTACGCAAAATACTTTTCCATGAATAACTTTGCAGCTTTTGCTCAACGCCAGATACTTCAAACTTAGAAGACTTTTTTCTTTAATTATATAAACTACAAAACTACAAAAAGTCTCTGAAAGTTTTGTATAAATAATAATAAGTTTCCTTGTTGCTATATACACATTATTTTTAATGGAAAAAAATAATGAGCAGCAGGAAGGAAGTTAAAGAAAAATAATAGTCCGTTTGGGAATTTTCCAAGACCCTTGACTTTTATTTTACTCGACTAACTGAAGTGTCTGTTTCTATTATCCGCATTTTGTTTGCTGCAGAGACTTGAATTTGAGCTTTCAAATCCCGCTCTTTAATCCTAAAAGCTCATAAATTAAATTCACTCTAAATAGATTTTTTATAAGAAATTCTTAAAGAGCTTTTTCATATGCGTTTGTAATGGGTTGTTAAAAAGCTACTTTTAAGGCTTTCCAGCAATTTTTTAGAAATTATTTTTCGTTAAAAAATTAGCAAAAGAATATTTTTAAAAAAATCTTGTCTAAATATTCTTACAACTCAGAATAAAAGGAAAATCACAAAAATCTTACAAAATGCTTGAGATATAAAACTTTGTGCCATTCGAAATGGTCATAAAAGCTCAAGGCTAATTTTAGGAGGTCAATTGTTACATAACGCATACCTATAGAAATAACTAAAAGTTCAGGTTGTAAAAGTTCATTCAATCGAATTGTGACGAGAGATTGTAAAGATTTCTCTGTGACTGCGAAACTTTTGCAGTTTAATCTAATTGAGTGCAATGAAATTGAAATATATTGCATTAGATGGAAGCTTACGGAGAAAGCTTCGATGGCAAATTCACGTTATATTGTGGCTCATATGCGTGGTACTCAGAGAGAAATCATTCCGTCATACACACTTTTTGTTCCGCTATACACACCCGGAGAAGTGTGAAAACACACCTGAGAATCCTGAGAAGTGTGAAAGAGAGTCAGTGACGTCACCGAAAATTTCAGCTCTGAAATTTTTGTGGAACAATCGATAGATGTCGCTACTGATATATTTGTAAGACACAATAAAATTGATCTTTGTTGATTATTGGCAAATATTTCGCGTATTTTTTTCCACGGCAATATAGGCTCAAATAGAACCAGAGCTAGAACCATTTAATAAATCATAAATTATCTAGAAAAAAAAATATTTGGTAAATATTTCAATAAAGATGAAACTTGAGTTTCATGGTCATTTCAAAAAGTATGTCGCAACCCTTCAAAAATTAGTTTCTGTCAAAGGAATTCGCGACGACATGTCGTAAGACAATTCAAAAATTTTCCTTTTTTTCAAGATTGAATATTTCTTTAAACGATTTAATCACTTTTAACTTTTTTATGTTATTTTTTATTTAATAAAACTCATAAAATAATTTAAAAAATAAGAAAATATTTTTTAAAAAATGTAAAAAAAAATCGGTGGTAGATAACACATTTTTAGGTTTTTGGGATCTTTTCTTTTAGAAAACAATCAGGATGGCGTCCTCTCATCACATACTTTCGGCCGCCATATTGAATACCAAACCCTTATTGACTTTTTTTTTATATTTCCGAATCTACAAAAAAATTTGAAATATTTGTAAGTCTTTAACCTAACTTTAAAAAAAAATTAAAGTCAATCGGACTACCTCTAAAAACCAAAATAGTTTTTTACAAGTTAATTTAAAAAAAAAATAAAAAAATAATAAGTTTTTTAAGTTTTTTTTTCTTAAATAAAAATAAAAAAAATTAGAAAAAAAACAATATAAAAACTTATTCTTTTTAAATTAAAATAATCATAAAGCGGATTTAATATTATTATTTTTTATAAAAGAAATATGATTCGAGCATCAACCACACTGTATTTTTTGTTTTTTTATTATTTTTTAAAAATATGTTTATTCTTTATTTTAATTTAAAATATTTAAATTTTTAAATAATAAAAAAGTTGTAAAAAATTATTAAATAAATTGGTTTTTTATTTAAAAAAAAATGAAAATGTACTGGTAAGCTGACCAAGCCTACGAGAGCTGTGTTTCTTTCAGTGTACCAATTTTGTGAGAGCAAACTAGAACGCGAATTAGTTTAAATACGCGCAAAGTCGGGAAAAGTTGATAAGTCATTGAATGAATTGAATTGAATTGAATTTTATTCAGACATTATCCATAATACATAAAGTAATTCACTGGACTATATACAATATCTTTTACAAAACAAAATGTACTGGTAAGCTGACCAAGCTTACGAGAGCTGTGTTTCTTTCAGTGTATCAATTTTGTGAGAGCAAACTAGAACGCGAATTTGTTTAAATACATGCAAAGTCGGGAAAAGTTGAAAAGTCATACGCTAATAAATCTTTAAAACGCCATATCTCGAGAACGGATCCATAGATTTTCATAAATTTTTTTTTGTTCGAAAGATCTTGAAGTCAGCTATAACATATCGAAAAATGAAAAAAAAATTATGTCGCCATTTTCGAAAAATTCGAGTTCGAAATTTTCGAAAACTTTGTTTTTGATTTTAGCGCCTCTTGCGGTCATTTCTCGAAGTTTCAATGTTTTAGACAT
The DNA here is from genome assembly GCF_024334085.1 of Lutzomyia longipalpis. Taxonomy (NCBI): domain Eukaryota; kingdom Metazoa; phylum Arthropoda; class Insecta; order Diptera; family Psychodidae; genus Lutzomyia; species Lutzomyia longipalpis. The sequence continues at coordinate 40,536,805 of NC_074708.1, forward strand.
TTGTTGGGTTTCACGAAACCTTTCATTTGCGCTTAAGTTGATCGAAATCGGACTTGTAGAACCTGAGATATGACATGTCAAAGTTGGAACTCAATATTTTCAAAATGGCGACAAATTTTTTTTTATAAATAGATGTTATAGTAGACTATAATATATCAAAAAAATGAAGCAAATCGATAATGGCGTTTTCGAGATATTCATCGAAAACTCATCGAAAATTTTTTTTGACTTTTGGCCCCCTAGCGGTCACTTTTGAAACTTCGTATGTTCTAGTTGTGTTTTCCCTGGTGCTAGGGAGTTGTAGGGTTTGTTGAGAGCTTTCATTTGAGCCCGGGTTGATCAAAATCGGTCAAGCCGTTTTCGAGTTATAGACGATTTTCGATGAAAAATTGTGGCAGCCATATTGACTAAACGGCTTGTCCGATTTTCGAAAATGATGTATCGTTGGAAAGGTCTTGATGGCCCCTACAACATATTAAAATTTCAGATTTTTAGCTACTACAGGAGCTGAGATATAACGAAAACAAAATTTTGAGGTTATCCAAATGGCCGACGGGGTGGGGGGTGGGGGGATGGATTTGACATCATAATCAGATATCAGGTTGATATTTAAACTTTGCCGTTTACCGCAAATAATAATAATAATTTATTCATCAATTAAAAACTACTGTACGGTTTATTCAAAAAAGTTTTCATTGGTATACAAATTTCTCATTCTAAATAGATATTTTAGTGCCTAGCTAAAATAATTTCATAAAATTAATTAATTAAAAATTCAGAACTTTTTTTTGTAGATTCGGAAATATAAAAAAAAAGTCAATAAGGGTTTGGTATTCAATATGGCGGCCGAAAGTATGTGATGAGAGGACGCCATCCTGATTGTTTTCTAAAAGAAAAGATCCCAAAAACCTAAAAATGTGTTATCTACCACCGATTTTTTTTTACATTTTTTAAAAAATATTTTCTTATTTTTTAAATTATTTTATGAGTTTTATTAAATAAAAAATAACATAAAAAAGTTAAAAGTGATTAAATCGTTTAAAGAAATATTCAATCTTGAAAAAAAGGAAAATTTTTGAATTGTCTTACGACATGTCGTCGCGAATTCCTTTGACAGACACTAATTTTTGAAGGGTTGCGACATACTTTTTGAGATGACCATGAAACTCAAGTTTCATCTTTGTTGAAATATTTGCTGAAATTTTCGGTGACGTCACTGACCCTCATTCACACTTCTCCAGGTGTGTTTTCACACTTCTCCGGGTGTGTAATAGCTCTGTCACACTTCTTTTCTCTCTGTGTAAACATTTTCAGGGTGTGGGGATTTTCTCCATTAAAGTATGTTGCACGGAGCATTAACTAAACAAGCAAAATGCGGTTTAGGGTTCCAACTTCCTCAGAGGACCTATCCTTCCCTCAGCAAGGACGCATGCCATACGACATGCCTTTTCGGTGCTTCATAATTCTCCTTGTGGGATGACTTTTTATTATCCTCTCAAGCTCAATTCATACACATACACCCCTGGAAAACGCACATGTAGCACCCTGCAAAGTCTTCCATGGGCGTTTTTTATTGGAGGGTCATCCCCATAAATCCCATTATGTCGTTGTTGACGACATCTACCTGGGCTATATATCGCAACATTGCGCGCCATGGGCCCCCCAATGCTCTCGTTGTAATCACACGGAAAGAGCTCCGTTGTTGGCTCTCTCTTTTGGTTTAGACGATAAAAAAGATGAACTACTGGAGCAGAGAACGATGATGGTTGAAGCATGGCTTATCACAATTTATGGTTATGGGGAAATTGTTTCAATTTCAATTTGCCCAACTCGACTATCTTTCATCCCACACCTCGCAAATGCTTTTTATTCCTATCTCCCTGCTTTTGTTGCCATTCCCACCATCATCAATTGAATCTTTTTGGGGGCTTCGATATGTATATGGAATCGCAAGAGTTTATTCTTTTTCCGAACAAATATTTCCCATCTGTGGGCAAATTTCTCTTCACAGAGCAGCTTTTACGGCTATAAATACATATGATTGGGGTGCGACGTCTTATATAGTAAAAAAAATATTAGTTTTTCAAGACATAGGACTTTCGGAAAGCTCGACGTTTCGCAAAACTAACAAAAAGCTCGAGCTTGAGTTATATAAAAAGTTTTAGAGAAGGAAAAAACTATTATTCGTTATGTTTGAATCTTTTATTGATAGAAAGCTCTACAGAAGCTTTACATGTTCAAAATATTTTAAAATAGTAAAGCTTTAAGAATTATATGTATGTTTTGTCTCTATTTGAATTCAAAATTTTCCATTAAATTAATTTCATCACCCATTTAATACTAGAAAAACTATTTTTCATCATCAACAAAGACTCTAGAGAACTTTTTCCTCCTCTATAGGTAGCTATTTTGTTGTTCTTTTCTGCATGACAATACAACAAAAGAGTTTATTTACAGAATAATATTTTCAAACAATTCCGAGCTTTCATTGCCCCTCCTGCGTTGATATAAAAATGAAAATTTGCAATTTTTATTTTTATCTTTTGAAACTTTCACAATAAAAAAAATCTAATTTCCAATATCGTTTGTATGCGGGGGTGTTGAAAAGGAAAATGTTTGTCCTTTAGTTTTCACTATATGTGTAGTTTTTTCGGGGGAGGGATTTGCCGCGCTCTGCTTTTCCATCTGCAATAAAGTTTCATGAGGTGGGTCGTCTTTGTTCTCTATGCGAATATTACGGAATACAAAAAGGTCCCAGCCCGTACACCATCAATTAAGGGAAAAAGTCTTGTTTTTATTGCCGCTGTTCCTACACACCGTGTATAGTGGGGGGATACCCATAGAGGATGCTGGGGCTTCTGAAGTACAAAAGCTCCATTAGGGGAAGTGATTTGTTTGTTCCTTGGGGAGCAAATGAATGGGGCTAGAGTGTGTTACTCTCAATTGCGGGAAAAGAGAGCGGAAAATATGCTTGAGCACCCGTGGGGCGATGAAAGATGTGACAAAAGTTTCATATATAATCTAAACCATTTTCCAGCATACATTTAGTTCTTCTGTGAGAGCTTTTCCATGCTTTTTTTTTTTGGGGGGCAAGAGAGACAAAAAGATGATGTAAAACCCTTGCTTGGTTCTTGTTGGAGTATGAAATTTATTTTTGAAATTTACAATATTTGCGAAAATCTCTGTGAAAACAGACCGTCCAGTGTTAATGAGTTTTTTTAACGACAATCACAAGTGGAATTCATCGCATGGAGCTTTAGGGTAAGCTTTAGGGGGTGGATGTCCTCTGTACTCGTGCTCATATTGAATGCAAAGTTTTAATTGCTTGGATATATTGGCTATATTGGGAATTAAACCACCACGTTTTATATGGGAAATAAAAATTTAATACTTCTGTGCTTTTTTTTTCTCTCAGTGTGTGTGTGTGTGTGGCAATTGTCTCTCACATGGGAGAGGGTAGATTGGGGGTGGATTGATAGAGAAAAAAAACGACGAGGGAGGATTTAAATGGGAGAGTCACATGAGGGGTTTCATGTGAGACCACTGCACTGTTGACTTTCCTATCAGTGTGGTATATACATCGAGGGTGATCAGGAACATTCACTGCCCCAAATACTCCATATTCATGCTCTCAATGGAGAATTTACATTAAAACTGTCTTCATTTTCCCTTGTAGCATCGACATCCCGTACTTGCGCAAAAATTTCCATCCACACTCTGGGAGACTGTTCCGAGAGCGCGAGAGCACAAACGTGCACAGCCGAGAGAGCTTCTATTCCGAGAATCTGTGAGCCAGATGATGCGGGAGAATCAGAGATTCAGGAGACTTTGGCGTGTCTGGACCATACTCTCGCGTTGTGTGCGCCTTCTGAGGGAATAAAGGTCGAGCTTTAAAGCTCTCAAATACTGCCTCAGGCTCCGCGAAAACCCCCACCAATTACTATCGTAACCCAAAACCAATTTACACCGTGACTTATTCAGTGCTGAGGTGAATATCAGTGAGTAGTTCTGCTTGAAAAAAAAAAACCTGCAGCTCAAGTGTTTTGGCTCAACAAAGGAATAAAATCTCATAGACTTGGACTAAAATTGCACCACCAGGAATTTAAGTGCTCGAAGAAAAAAAGAAAGGAAAGGAACGAACGTTGTGAGAGTGTGGTAAGTGAGAAGAAAGTAATTGAATAAGAGAACAAGGTGAAAAAAAATAAGGGGTTGGATTTGCAACATTTAAACTCATGAGGGTGGGTGGGTATATGTATTAAATTATTGAAGGAACTTGAAGGAAAAATTGAGTGAGGGGAAGGAAATAATAATGCATGCTGAAGCCCCTTTCTGTGTGGAGGCAAAAGAGAAAAGCCTTTTAGTCAGAAAACTACTATATGTACAGATGAATGTTTAATTTCACCCCACGGGGTGGAAACGGACATCTTCTCGATCTTTTAGATAAAAAATTCAACATTTTGATCAAAATACAAAGGGGGTCGTGGGGGAAGGAGAATAAATGCAATACGTAGCAAAAAATATTTCTTATGTTCCAAAAACTCACTGTGTGCCTCTGAAAAAGCTTTATATATTCCTTTTGATACCCATGGGGATGTTTTTTTTTTCTTCTTTCTTTATATCCTTCACACAGTCTGTACTCCTCTTTTTGAATCAACACAACACTCTCTTAAAAAACATGATCCAGTGGGGGGAGGAGGTGGGGGTTTCATGGCAAAAATAATGAGACTATTAAATGTCTTGTGAAAGTATAAAAGTTTCAAATCATCGTGCCTTAAAAGAGGTGAAAAAGCTCCCGTGAGTATGGGATAATTTTGTGATTTAATTGACGAAATATCCCTGTGTGTTGGTGGGTTGAATGCAGTGAAAATAGATGAAAATACGCGAGCAATTTTCCCTCTTGTAATTATGTAATCTCCGGTAAGTGTTCTTCGCCACATTTTCCCACTCCAAGTGACAAAACTTTCACCCTACGAGTGGGTGGCAACATATGCTTGTCGCGCTTAACTATATTCTTCAAAAGCTCAACTCCATTTTCCTTTTGGCTCCCATGCAAGAATTTTGCTCCTTTTGCTCCTTCAGCAACAAAACTTTTCTTGAGACAATTTCGTCTCCCTCAAATAAATTTCTCGAAAATTAAAATAAAGCTCTCCCCCTAAAATGCTACAAAATACATAGAGCTTTCATTGCTATATATAAACCAAAAACTGATATGTAGACGTTCTCGCTATAAATAGCTGCATGTATTTTGTAAAATCAAAAGGAAGATTAGATTAGAGCGCATAAACGGTTTATCAATATTAAATAAGACCATGGAGTTTGAGGCTATTGTGCTTCTTATACACGTTGTCGCAAAACAAACTTTCCCTGATACCACCTTCTGCGGGAAAACTTGGATATTAGATCTCAAGGGACGACATACACAGAATAAACCATAATTCAATTGTGTGTTTCACAGTTACATCACAATGATTTGTATATCTTTTAAACTTTGTTATGGTGGGTGAATACAACCACCCACAAAACAAATAAAACAAGAAAGTATGGCAATAATTTTATTTTCTTTTCCGGAAAACATTAAATACGGATTGAATTTGGATAAATTTTAGAAAATTCTTTCATTGAAATTGTACAACTGAGTTATTTAAAATTGATTTAAATGAAAGAATTTTATTTATTTGACACTGAAACACAGAATTGGATTTAGTTTTAATGAAATTAAGTGTATGAGAGAAACTTCTGTATTAATTACAATCTATTTTGGCAATGTAATACCTCAAGATATTGAATTTTGAGCTAAAATTGTGTGAGTGAAGAATCTTTAAAATTAATCAAATAATCTACAATATGGTTGCTAAACTATATAATGTACAGAAAGCTTCAGTTGTATATCAATCAAAGGGCTTTTATGTGGTGAATATTTTTGATTTTTAATCAGAAATAATCCGAATATTTCATTCAAATAAATACCCCTTGCTAACCAGAATAAATTATCTCTGCTTAAATTTAGTATTTTTGACTTTTCAGACTTGAATTAAGTATACTTCTTAAAGCTTTTACTCCTCTATCTAAGCCTTTTTAGTACTAAAATTCGACTAATTTTTTTGGGCTTAAATTCAGTACGTTTTAGGCTCCGACTAAAAACTAAAAATCCCGAGTATATCTGGGTTAATAAATAAAATTTGATTGGATTATCTCGAGTTGTTTACAACAGAGTCAGCCATTAAGAATAGAACAAGAGAAAGTTTTGTATTTAATTTGGAATGTGTAGCTAAAACAGAAACCCTAAAGCTCTATAAGAATGTTTGACAATATTCTTGTTTTATAAAATATAATACTTTCTAAAACTTTCTTACCAATAATAGAGCACTCAGGCTCTCTTTAGTGTATATGCTGCTCGTTTTCCGGGGAAAACACAAATGGCGAAGGTTAGAGAAATAAATATTTAGAGAGTGCGATTTATAAGTTAGTGTGCATTTTTTTGCTGGAATTCTGGTATAGGGAAGGCTCTGGTTCAATAGAAAACGTGAAGCTATGAAAAATTCTCGAAAATCTCTTATATATGAATTTGAGACCGGAGGGAAGTTGCTTGGTTGCACAAAAGCCAAAATGTGGTAAACTCTCCCTCTCTGTGGGTGGAAAAGCATATGAAAAGATGGGAGAAATGAAAAATCAATTCCTTTTCTGTTGGATGGTGTGAAAGCCATTGGGGAAAGTATAGAGGGAACTATAGAATAGAGCATGTGGGGGGTAGGAGAGGGTGTAGCATTTCCCCTATGTATTATTTATATTCTTTCTCAGGCACAAAAGTTATCTCACGGGAGGTGGAGGGCACAATTCCTCCAAAATTTCCAGCGCTACCCTCTCGAACGGTTGTACATAGGGTGAATCTCTGAGAATAATAATGAGGAAGCAAAGAGCAAATTTAACTACCTATATATTTCGGATAAATTTCAATAATATTGAGATGCGAATGCCATCGACGTTTTAATGATGTCGAATGATTAATTTTCATTTTAAACATCACAGGAAATTTAATTATAAGCAGCTATGTGCACGTTTTAAACAAAACATTCGTACTCGCGCTCTCCTCTGTCTCACACAATTTTCACGATAATTCCACAAAAGTGAATCTCAGAAGAGGAGAGAATCTCCCTCAAGTTGCTGTATGACGACGACAGTTCCTGGCCACGCGGCTACAAACTCGTCGTAGGGGGGAAGAGCGAGATATTTATAAATCAATTAAGTCCGGCCCGTCTCTTCGTCATCCTCAACATAAATATGGCTTCACCATAATTTTACCCATAGATAGCGATTACACACAAGTCCCCGCAGCATTGGCAGTTCGCGCATACGCCAGAAGTACGAAAAACATTTTATTAGCATCCGCATTACAATGGATGGTTAAAGGAATGGAGGACATATTGATGGGAAAAATTAAAAATAGCTCTCTTGTATCATTCACCAGGCAGTGTAGCAACAACATTATGGCAATCACGGCAGTCGGTATGCAATGATCCGTTGATACATTCGTCAAAATCATAAAGGAGTTTAGTCAGTGATATATGGAAATTGACTGAAACGCGTGATTTTTTTTTTGCATATTCAGGCTAAATCTTTGCTGACTTTTCTCAGCTAATTCCAAGGAAAAATAAGAAATTTCCAAGATGATTTTGATTCTAGATTAGACTGAACTCCGTTCTCTGTTTTGGAGTTAAAAGGCTGATTTTTGATTATTTAAACACAAAGACATTTTGCTGACTATTCTATCATAAATCTACATATACAAGACATCGGAGATAGTTCAATCACCCTAATTTTTAGCTAGAAGCCATAACTCATTTTTAGGGCTTCTTATTTAATTCTTATTCAGGGAATTATTGTTGTTTATTCTCTGTCATTTTTTTCTCATTGAAATAAGTTAGTCAAAAATTGTAATATTCAATGAATTTCAGCTTAATTGAGGTTGTATAATGTATTGTATATATGGTCAATGCAGTGAAAATTTATTACCTACAGTTTAATTGCTATATTTATTCGTATATTATGTACATTCTTATTTAGATCTTGAGAAACTGAAAACGTAAAGTGATTTTTTTTTGATATTGTGAATATTCAGTGATTTGCTGTAGGTAAAAATTAGGAAATATCTTTGTGAAATTCTGCTTGTTTAATTAATCATTTAGTTTATATGATTGAATTTTTGCATGTCATCAAAGTCTTTTTGGAAAGAACGAAAATTTGTTTAAAAGTAACGTTTTCCTGGCTCTATTTTTCAACGTTTTGATTTCATATGTGCCACTTTTTTGCTACTCACTCAAAGCTTACAGCTCAATTGAGCTAGCGCCACTCTCATTTTTTGTGCTGTGTTAGATGTATAAGCAGAATAAAACCTGTTGTATATTAATTGTCATGAAAACTTTGTTAAAACACTGTTTTTAAAAGAAATTTTTGTAATGTAAAAACACACTCAAAGAATGATGAATAAATACTACTACTATTCCCTATGTTCTACTATATCGATTTTATTATTCCTAATATAATAAATAATAATATTTCACGTGGTTAAAACAGATATTTATTTTCAGAAAAGCATATTTTATCGCGCTATAGCTTCACTATAAAGTAGTTAAGATATATTATGGAATAATGGACTATTCAGCAAAATCAAACACTAAATGTGCTCTTTCGGGATAAATGATTCCAATTAAGGGATATTGATATCAATTTCCTTTCGCTGAGAGCTCACCCACTTCCAAAGTCGTTTATCGCATTTAACCATTTCAGTAATGATTGTAACAATTTCATTCAAGAAATCCTTTGTTGAGGCCTCCATCACGTCCTCCGGCCCCCTTTGGAGTACTTCACGCACAATGTGGCAAATGCCAAAACCCCCTTTAAGCAAACCCCCCGGAGCGACATCAGCTTCAATTCCTTCTTTTTTGGTTGCGGGGTGGATGGGAAATGGGAGAAAAGCACCCCTTGCGCTGATTCGCACTTTTCGCCCAACTCCTTGGGGGCCATTGGGAGTGCTCTACAAATAGCCGATCAGTGATAGCATCGCATATAAATGGAGAAGCATAGAAAGAGGGAAAATCATTGAATTACAGCACAACATGGGGCCGTATACAGAGGCATTAAAGGAAAATAATCTCTCTGGGTAGGAATCAGACGCAAAGTTCTCGGTGTAAAAGCTCTTCCAGTGGAAATGAAAATAGTTCTTTGCATAGTTATTTGGGGGAAAATTATATCAAACGGAATCTCAAAGTCTCATTTGTGAGAATAGCAATTTTAGAGGTTATGTGAGTTAGTCATTAATGAAATCCGAATGGCTTCTATAATGATCCTTTAGTTAGTATGGAGAATGTGCTATTGTGATGATCAAAAACTTTCTCGAATAGCTCTGAATATTCTTCTGCAGTGAAATTTTATAGCTTAATTGTCGATAAAACTAAAGACAAAAATAAACATTTTGATCCTTTATTTGAGGAAGCTTTAAGCTTTCTTCTTTATTATTTACCACAGTATTGCCTTCACATTTTTAATTCAATTTTAAAGGACTCGGGATTAATTTCTTAAATCTTTTAACTTCACACAACTTCTCTAACAGACAGTAAATTACTGCATAAGCTAATCTCTGGGACGCGTGTGAGCTTTCTCAGGAAACTAAGAAACTTTTCGCTTTTTCATTGCCCTAAAAATTTCCCAAGATATTTGCGTTATAGGCGTTATGCTATGAGCAGAAAAAAAATCTCTCCTTGCTCCCTCTGTCACTGGGGACTCCATCAACTTTGTCTCTAAACAAACACTCAACTTCGGGAAGAATCTTCATAAATTAGTTAGTCACATTGTGCCTCGATATTCCTAATGGAGTTTTTCGATTTTTTTCCTACGCGCCCACCCTTGAGGATTCCTCTGTGTGACCCAAGAGAGCGACTAATGAGAGTACCATCGAATAATCTTGGGGTTAATAAATCTCGGAGCGAGTACATATCTATTTCTGCACTTGAGAAATTTTTCATATCCCTACTCCACAAAAGCTTAATCTAGGAAACTCCTCCCCTATACAATTCCCCGTATAAAGGGATGCTGTCTGTGCTCTGTAATTACGTTTCTCTGCGGGGAGGGAAGATACGTTTCTCATAAATTGATAGGTAAATCAGGGTCAGAGCCTTGTACTTAAGACCAATACTTGTTATCCCTTTGATACTTTAAGCCTATTAATCCTCAACACCCCCCACATAGACCCAGTATCTTCCACAAAATTAATCTCACAGCACTAAGGTGAATAGACCGCAATTTCTCCTATGAGTAATGAAATTCTATTGTATTCCTAACGGATATCAAGAGGATATGAATACAGTAAGATTATATAGGTGTATCTCCATAATTATATCTTGATTTATGGCTAATTTACTAATTTTGAACCGAAATTGAGGCATAACAACCCGGCGTCTCCATCTAAATTGATATGTAATTTTGGGGCAAACTAAAAGCTTCAATATAACAAAGTGCTTTTAATTATTTATTAAATTGCTTTATTATTTTAAAGCTGCATAAATTTTGTCAATGAAATAATGAAATGATGAAAATTATAATTTTAATTGGTTTTTCACAAATCTAATTACCTACATTTAATTCATTAAATCAGTGTCATCTATTGTGTTGAATTTAATAAAGAATATACAATTTAGCCAATTTCAATAAAAGCTTTTCTTTCTGTTAGAATAATTTCAAAATCTTGCAAGAATTCATAATAGTTTGCTAAAAAGAAATGATTTATATTGACACCGTAGCAAGGACATCCAGAGAGCCACTTTATTATGTAGAAAGCATTGGAACTCTTAAAATTCACAAATAAAATCAATAAATTCGTCTAAAGGGAATGGCATATAGTTTACTTGAGAAGAGAGAAGCTTTGGTGAACATAAATAAAATGTTGCAATTGATGGTAATTTGTTCATTCAGATGTATCTCTTTTGAATGCCAAAAGTATTTTGCATCTGTTCAATGTAACAAAGTGAAACGATTTCCGTGATTTCTCCCAACAGTACTGTAAATAATTTTACGATTCATCACAATTCCCCCTTTTTCGTAAAAGCTTTCCTCAAGAGGAGCTATGTTCATTACATTTTAATGTTGCTTTTCCACACCACAAAAATGTGAATGTAAATATTTTCCCCGCTCTCTACTAAATCAGAAAAGTCATTTGCAATAATTTATATATTACTCGATGACACTTTTATATTGATTCCATGACAATATATTTATTTTATTTGTGCAATTTCATTGGAGGGCTTCTCTTTCCCCCATTAAAATTCACTATCAACTCATTTATGACGTCTAGTGAATTGGAAAGCTCTAGCGCGAGAAATTGGGTGGAAGGAAAATAAATGTAATGTATTCCATGCGATATTGAACTGCATATACTTTTAGACATACAATATTATGAACCACCCTATTCAAGCTCACATTATATCTTGCACATAACACGGGTAGTTTGGAAAGTTTGTTGAGTGAGAAGAGAATTTTTTCCTTGCCTTCATAGGGGATTTTATGGGGATGAAGTGAATAGTTTTTTTTTCTTATTCTTCTTCTAAACCATCCTCTATTTTTGTTCTCGAGTTATATAGAAAATTTTCAAAAGTAGTAAAGAAATAAACAAAAAGAAAATAGTGCAATAGAGAATTTCTTATGAGCTTTTCTATCTAAGTTTGAGGCGTTGAAAAAATATTTTTTTTTTTTCAATGATTAGACTGACGTCTTGGCAATGCTTTTTGGCACACAGGGAGAGATGCTACTGATGCTGAAATAACCAGGGAATTGAAAAATTTAAATAAAAAAAAAACTAATAAATCTCAACATATATTCCTCATGTTTTGTCTATTTTTTATCCTTAAACTTTTCTCGTGAAAAAGCTTTCACGAACTTTGCAATCAACTTTGTGAATTTTTTTTGCGCTTAATAAAAACTGCCATAATATTTCAAGTTCATCGTGGAAATTTATCTGAAAAAAATCACCTCGAAAAAAAAAGGCGTCGCTATAAAATACTAAGGAAATAAGAAATTTTACGAGGTACACCCCCCAATTTTCTAAACTCTTTTTCCCAGCACTACACACACACCATATCGAATTTTTATGGATCGCAGAAAGATGCTCAATTGATAGAGTGCCTGCCATTAGCTATTTTAATAAACTTTTTCACTTTTAGTCGCCTCAGTGGTGCTGTCACACTCGTTATCCTCTCACAAATGGAATAAACTGATATTGATCGCATGCAACACATCCCTGACAAAAAAAAATATCTGCATAGCATGAAAATGAATTTTTATCATTGCAGAATGATTGCATTTTTGCAAAGTTTTCATTGAGTTTATTTTCCAATATATAACTTCTCCGTCCGCTACTTCATTTTTTCTGCAAATTTTCACACTCTAATGCTTTTGATGGCACTCTCTAGTGGAACTTCTTGGGGAAAAAAACTTTTAAAATGTAGGAAAATATGTCATTTTTATGACAGCAAAACCATTAGTTTGGATTTTAAACTTTCACCAAATATGTAATTTGCATAACTCATGTTTGCAGGTGCTAGCTGTAAGTTTCATTCGATGCAAATTCCAATGAATAGTTTTTAAAAAGGTTACGTCTAACATTTTCGAGAAGTTTGTTAAGGAAAATCTTCCAGAAACTTTCAGTAAAAGCTTTCATTGAAAGCTTTCATTGAAAGCTTTCAAATTTTGATTCGCATTTTTAGCAAATAAATATAGGTGTACCAATATAATTATAATTAAATATTTTCATTGGTGAAAATTGTAAATTATTTTAGCCACACACTAAACGGACAAAATTATGGAAAAATGGAACGATAATATTTGTTTTGTAAAAAATAACATCAGTTAGACAAAACAATTTCCAATTTTTCCACAAATATTTTCTCATTTTCCCAGAATAACTATTTTATTTGAATGAGAAAGCTTTTCGGTGGTCCATTCAATAACATTTTTATTCCACAAAAATAATTTGTTTTTCTATTAAAAATATTTTAAACATTTCCCAGAAAAAGAGCTTTTTTTTCCAATAAACCAATATTTTTAATTTTGCTAAAAAAAAGCTCTCCATTCTAAATAACAAAGCTTTGCAAATACCTACATTGTGAATTCTATTAATTCAGCTTGACGCGATTTTTTCTCTATAATTCAGGGGGTGTATAAGTAATCCAATGTGCTGGCTTGCGGAAAAAGCATGGTATTATCAAAAATCCCAGAAAAAACATTAAGGAGATTATTTTCAGAAATAGGAATCTCATCTCATTTTGCTGATGTCAATTGTGATGATTATGCTGATAAATTTCGCAACATTAATTAAATATCGTGTGCCGTTGCTCTCGCCATCCTAAATAAATGGCTTTTCATGGGAAAGTTGGGGCGGGGTAGTTTGCCTTGTGAATTGGGCCCAATCTAAATGCTCTCTCATCTTTCCCTTAAAAAGCACCCCGCTCTTTCCCTTGGGCGCCCCCCCCCCCATGTACCTTCCCTCACCATCATTAACTAAAACATAATACAGAGCGAGAGAGAGAGAAGAATTTAATATTATAAAGGGAACACGACAGTACCACCCAGTGAAGGAGGAATATGCCAAAAAGAACAATTGCTTCAGCAAAAATTTTATCTCACATCTGGATTTGTGTTAGTATTTTGCAACTTGGAGAGATTAAACTTTTGTATAGAGTCTCCCGGCATAGGAAAATGATGTGCGGGGAATGTCAAAGACGAGGAGAATTTTGTATTTTTAGACGGTAAACATTTTGGTCAATCATAAAATTTATCTATGCGTTGGTATATGTTTTGCAGAAACATTTTGCATCTGTTCATGCATGGGAAATTAAATGAAAACCACCACAAAGGAGGGCACTTAGGATGATAAAATGGTTAACCGGAGAGACCTATATTTGATTTTCATATGAGAACAATGTTATTCTTGTGCATGTTGGCTCTGTTTACATTCAGTTTCGTAATTTCATCCACCGCAATTTCTCCCGCAAAGTACGACAAACATTATGGGAAAGATATTATATACTGTAGCATTATGTATGTATGTAAACACACGTGGAAAGGGGCGTGTCATGTTTAAGGAACTGAAAGGTGGTTCAAAGTTGAAATTTAAGTTCCAACTAAACTCTCCCCCCCCTTACTAAAAGATTGACATTGATGCTGATTGCTAATCTCTCTGATTTATGATGTTGTACCAGTACAATCATCCTCCTCTGTAATTCACAACTTGTGATATGTATCTCATAATAGCACTATGTACAACGACAAAAAAATATATCGTTGTATGTTTGAGCGCAATTTCCTGAAATGTTCTTTCATTTCAGATAAAAAAAAAATCCTTCTCGGTGGATCAGTCGACGGCGTCACTCACGTGTGAGATGATTGCATGACAAGAGAGGCTCCCGGAAAGACATGGATGGTGAAAATCGCATAATTCTCAATGTGGGTGGCATCAGGTAATTTTTCCCATCCACCTATGAAACACTCAATATTGTGTTATGAGCACAAAATTCACCCCACAGAAAAAAAAACACCACGGAATGGGAATTTTTTCGCAATTTTCTCTGCGTTCACTTCCGTGGCCAGGAAAACCCCGAAAAAAAAGAAACGAAGGATGGGAAAAAAATTGCTGGAGCGTCACGATGAGTGTTGTGCGGGGGCAGTCGGGACACACAGCAAAATATTTATTCACATTCACCGGAAGAATTTCTTTGTTTGCTGCTTTCAAGTTTTGTGAAGCCATTGGTTTTTTTTTTCATTTAGTCGGGGTGTAGACGCACCAAAAATTTGAGACTTACAAAAAAAAGTGCTTCATCATTGAGAGCTGTGGTGGTGTATCCTACACGGAATGGACGTGATGATGTGAAATAATGCCCATTTGGAGTGTGAGATGGAAATCACGGTGAAACATTTCACTCGGCTCTAAATGAATCATTTTGTAGGCCATTTTTTCTTTCATCCACATTCTCCGCGCCAGGAATCTACTGGGGGGTGCTGTTTTATGCCTTTTTACCTCTGTGATGAGAAACAGTGACACCCTATATCATTGCAAGACGTGTACTTGAAGCAAGAAATTGAGGGAAATGGTGAAAATTTCAAATGATTTTATTGGGAGATTTTATTATTTGATTCCCTGTCCGTTGCGATTAATGAGAAGAATGATAAGAAAACTTATTAAGGATCTTTCTTTAATTTTAAAGATTGAAAGGACTTTTCTTAATTTTCATTAATTTTCAATTAAATTGAAATATTTGAAAATTTTTGCAACCATAAAATACTAAAGCTTACAAAGTTTATGCAGGTTTTTCATTCAAGCCAATAATTTAAAAATTTTTGCTAAATTCTATTCAAAGAGGTGTTTCTATAATCTTTTTTTTTATTATAATTGTTCTGATTTCACATTTCAAATTCCTTTTAAATTTAAATTCCTTTTAAAATGGCTTAAAAATGATATGACATTTCTTTCAAACATTAGACATTTTTTCTTTGACTGTTTAATGTTAATTTTGAACGACCGACGCTTTTTTTTCTAACGTTTGATAATATATTTTTTAACACTTGAGATTTATTTTCTTAACTTTTGACATTTGGCTTATCAGACATTTTCTTTCATGTTTGACAATTTTAAAAGTTTTGAAAATTCTTTCCCCTTCAAAACTATTAAATGATTTTTTCTTATGAAAAAAATTGACTTTAAAAGAAAAGCTTGAACTTGACCAAGAGTTATAGTGTCACACAATAATGGTTAAAAAAAAACACACAAAAAATTTTCCCAGTATTCTCAAAGAGACTTTTCCGCTCTACAACTTCCTTTCAGACTACAGTCGTGCTCTCGTGGTAGGACCGTCGTCAAAATGACTTCTCCGCGGTAAAACGGCTTCAGAATGAGGAATTTTGCCTTCGCAGTGGGACAATTAGTATCCTACCTTTCCAATAGTACTAATTGTCCCACTGCGAAGGCAAAATACTTCATTCTGAAGCCGTTTTACCGCGGAGAAGTCATTTTAACGACGGTCCTACCACGAGAGCACGACTGTACTTTTCTCTATCTCTTTTGGGAAATGTGATATTTTTTTTTCTAAGCCTATGTCTGACCTGAAAACTATTTTTAAGTTATTGTCTTGCATGAAGTGGGAATCACTGGCTTGTGAGAATTTCCCACTGTTTTTTCAACAACCCTCAACTTTTCATTCAGATACGAAACGTACAAAGCAACACTGAAGAAAATCCCCGCAACGAGGCTCTCCAGATTGACAGAAGCACTGGCAAATTATGATCCCGTCCTCAACGAGTACTTTTTCGACCGGCATCCGGGAGTTTTTGCACAGATTCTCAATTACTACAGGTCAGTACCATACCTACCTACATCTCTGTGTACATTTTAAATGTGTAGATTTGTGTGTGTGAGAGCTTTTTTCCACCACTTTCCTGCACCTAAATCACCCCTATGGTGCTTTATAGTTCTCGGGAAATGGCTCAAATCGAGGCTTGAATAAAATGCATGGAAAATGAGAGCGCTACTGCACTAATTCGAGTGGTGGTAGTTCTAATTTCGGGGCGTGGTGCAGTGCTTTTGAAAATGAATTTAATTTATGTGTAAAGCACCATATAAGCATCACTGCTTAGCATGGCGGTGAATGGAGGGAGGTGGTTGTATGTATAGGGTGGTAGCTGTGGTGTGGATACCCTGTGGAGCAGCTGCTTTTGTACATATTTAATTTTCCAAATAAATTCAATAACCGAGAAATGTCTAAAGCAGAATTAATTAAAATACTCTCTATTAGTCAAATTTATTACTCAGCAAGTTTTTGAGGGAAAACTTTTCCACCCTTTGCTCCTTAGAAGGACCCAAAATCAAAGAGCGAGACTCTTCAGAAAATTTACCCCATAAATTACAACACGCCACTCCACCATGCGGGAAAAGTATGAAATTTAATAATAAAATTTTCCAGTCAATATATTGGAGGGGAAAAATCCCGAAGAAAAAAAATTAAAAATGTCGTTTATTCAATTTTTTTTCACTTCAACTGTTACCAAAAAAATAAATAAACTGATGAAAGGTCAGAGGTGATAACATTCCACATCTCATCCCATGTGTATTTACATAAATTTGAGCACCCAATTTACAACTGCAGTTGATAAAATTCCCAGAGAGGCAATCAGTTGATGTCCAATCATGAGATATAAGAGAAAATCAATAAGGTTTGGCATTAAATGCAATTGGTGCTTTACGATTCTGTAAATACCTACCTAACCTACATATGTGTATTTGTATATAAACCCAGCATATTATGTACATGATTAGTCAAAAGATGGGGGTAGTGGTGAAAATTGGATTTTAATTCTATTTCCGACAAATTTTCTGTTTTAACCAATATCATGTTGAATTTTATCAAATAATAAATTTATTTTATTAAATAATTTGTAATTAATTTATAGGTTTGAATTATGAAATAACAGAAACACGTTAGTTTATTTAATTTAAATGTTAATTCCATTAAAATAACCTTCAGGATAAATTATCTGACGTGTTTTATTTTTAAAACATGTTTCAATTAAAACCGTATTGGTCATCATAATATATTCTATGCTACACTTTTATGCTAAATATTTCACCTCAAAATAAATTGCATTCCATATCAGAAAGCAGCCTGTCCATCCCAAAAATTTATGCTGTGGCTTTAGGCTTTAGGCGAGCTTTTGGGATAAAATTAGAACACTTAAGACAAAACTCAAAGAGCTATTTTGTAACCCGAGAGCATGAAAGTTAAACTCTCTGCTCTTAAGCGAGGGGACATTGAGAGCTTTGAGAAAACATTGATTTTTATCAGTTTGGAAGAGTACTTGATGGAACTGTTTGAGGGTATATGTACTTGAAAAAGCTCTCTGGAAAATGGGAAAAATACATAAATAGCATTTATGAAAATAGCACGTTCTATTAGACAATGCAAATATATGTTTTTCCCCATTATTATGCAAACAATGCGAACGATTATGTTTGCCCGTTGATTGAAGGGAAATTGCATTGAATGTCACGATTAAACATACGGAATAAAAGGGAAAATGTTGATTGATTTTTGATGTTCTGTGCAGAACTGGGAAGCTACATTATCCGACTGATGTGTGTGGACCACTTTTCGAGGAGGAGCTGGAATTTTGGGGTCTCGACTCCAATCAGGTGGAACCATGCTGCTGGTCCACGTACAGCATCCACCGCGACACACAGACTACTCTGGCGATTATCGATAAGCTTGACCTAGACAACGAAAAGCCCACCGAGGATCAAATAGCCAGGCTATTTGGTTTCGAGGAAGCCCTAGCGCGTGGGGAACTGAACTGCTGGCAGAAGCTAAAGCCCAAAATTTGGGCACTCTTTGATGAACCATCGAGCTCAATGGGTGCCAAAGTAAAGCAAAACAATGTGCATTGAATGATTTTTTTCTTCTTTTATAAGCCAATTTTGACTAATTCACGGCCATACCCATCCCCTATTCTCATACCCCCACAGGTTGTGGCGTGCATTTCCGTGTTTTTCATTTGTACATCCGTCATTGTGTTCTGCCTGAAAACACATCCGGGATTCAGAGTGGAGCTGCTTCCTGTGGACTTTAGTGTGGCCAATAGCAGCGTGGCGGTGGATTTGGTCAATGCAACAGTGGCATATCATGAGGAGACAACGACTGTATCAACAGTGCGTCCAATGTCTCAAGGTGGCTTCGCAACAACGACATACCCAGGCAGGTGGAAACGACCGAGTATGGTGAAAGATGGCTGGCAAGATACCTACGGTCAACCACATCTTGCCTTTTTCTACGTTGAGCTCGTCTGCAATATATGGTTCATAATTGAACTGGCAATTCGCTTAGTGGTAAGAGAAACTTTTTTTTTTAAATTTCCCGCCAAAAAAGTTATTTTTATAAAAATCGTAAAAATCACATAAAATTGGCAAATAGAATTCGATTTTTTTTGTATCTTTGCCATAATCCCTTTTGGGTGTCTCTAGAAACTCCATGAAAGTGCTGAAATTTGAATAATACGGCACACAAGGTACAAATGGCCACAGGCTATAACTTCCTGTGCAACATTGAAAATCAATTAAATCATTCACATCATCCCCCCACCCCCTGTTTTCCCTTGGAGCACTTGAGGTGCATTGGAAATTCATTGTGCGAGAACCACAATTTGAATACGTCCATGTCTTTTCCTTTTAGAAGCACTTTGTGGTGTGAAATGCGAACTATTTGACGACAGAGCTCAATAACAAGCTCGATAATTGCAGGTTTCACCGAATCTCTTTCAATTCATCAAATCTCCGGTCAATATAATCGACCTAGCTGCCACCCTTAGTTTCTACACGGATGTTGCACAGCAAATGGGGGAACAGCCTGGACTCCTTGAAGCTTTCTCCATCATTCGCATTTTGCGTCTCTTCAAGCTCACACGCCATTCACCAGGCCTTCGGATTCTCATCCATACCTTCAAGGCGTCCGCCAAGGAGCTCACCCTTCTCGTCTTTTTCCTCGTCTTGGGTATCGTAGTCTTCGCCAGTTTAGTCTACTACGCTGAGAAGCTGCAGGTGCGTTTCTCTCGATTTCCATACATATACATACATATTTCCTTTTATGGATCAGAGTTGAAAATGTTGTTGAAAGTTGATTAAAGAGAGGATACAAAATTATATTAGGAATATATCATGGGCTTTTTTTGTTATTTAATTGAAGAAGTAATTGAAGCATTGTTCCTTTTGTTCAGCCGAAAATCTGTCCTATATTTCTTCAGTAAAAAAGTCTTTTCTGTGTAAATTTTATCGTCTTTTAACTTTGAAAAAATAATTAATTTTTATTTTAATTAGCAAAAATTTTACATTATTATTATTAGAGCTTATTGAAAATCTTCATCTATTTAGTATCTTTCTCATAAACAAACTTTCAACTCTGATTGAGGATATTGTAAGTCTTCTATAAGCTAATGCCTCGTACATATCATGTTTCCTTTAGGATAATCCGGATAACCAATTCAAAAGCATTCCACTTGGCCTATGGTGGGCAATAGTGACCATGACAACTGTTGGATATGGAGATATCGTGCCCAAGACGTACGTGGGGATGTTCGTGGGGGCCCTGTGTGCTCTTGCTGGTGTACTGACGATCGCTCTGCCCGTTCCTGTCATCGTCAGCAACTTCTCCATGTTCTACTCCCACACACAGGTATGTTAGGTGGTAGGTATTCATACGACCCCATCTTCGTGCAATATTCACACTGACCATTGGGTTATGAGTTCTGTCCATATGAATCATATCTCGGTAATTGAATGAGCTTCTTCTTTCCTCTGTGGGCCTCCTTCTGGCTAAATCAAGGGGCGTTTTTCGATGAATAAATAAATGGATGAATTTACCATTGAAAAATTCATCGTTTGAGTCTTCCTTCGACCTCTTTGGTAAATGCACTGAGTAGTGAAAATTCTCGGAATTGCAAACTCCACAGAGCAATTGAAATTTAATTGAATTAAATAGATTTTCTATCTCTATACGGCCTCTATGGGGGCTAAAGTGGTCAAATGTGTGTCCATTTTCGTGTGAATTTCGGGATGTGTTGGCGGTGGTAGCGGTTGCACAACATAAATGGAGGAAGTATTGGTTGGTGGTATGGGAATATTTGAGACAAACAATCTAATTCAAAAGCGAATTTAATCACTTAAATTGGGGGTATACTATACGTGATTATATCCGTTTTAGGCACGATCCAAATTGCCGAGGCAACGTCAGCGTGTAATTCCTGTGGAGCAGCCACGCCGCAAGAGGGACACAGAGGTCTCAACGATACGACATAATGTCAACAGTAGCCTGAAGAATAGTCAGCACCCGCCGAATGCCCACCTCAACAATTTCAAAGATGCCTTTGGTACGGCTAAAATTGGTATGAAACCCTATCCTTGGTTTTTTTTTGTCTCTTCTGGCTCCTACATAATTTATTCTAACTTGGATGGGATTTCTGTTTTTTTCTTCCATTTCTTATACAATACGTATTGTGACCCACCCACTGAACTGTGGCCTTTTCTTCCAAAACAGCAGTTATTTCACCCTCTGTCGATAACAAGTCACGTCAGGTGCGTAAGGATGACTCCACCCAGGAGACTGATAACCATCGTGACACCAAGTACCGCCTTGATTATTTTTAATACATACAAAGATATGAAAGAAAAGCTAGAAGAAAAAAAAAGCGCCAGAAGAAGAAAGAAAAAAGTTTTAATTGCCAAAATGAGGATTTTCCAATGGAGCCTCCTACCCCACTCTCACTACCCCCCATTATATAAATAATATACTTTTTTGTGATAATAAATTTATCTTCTCAATCTTTATATTGTAGCAAAAAAAAAGAAAAGAAAAACTTCCAAACAAAGAAAATGACAAAGAGATTTCTTTACATTTAAGTAATGAGATCCATACCAAATTTTGTAGATAGGTCAGTGAATAAATTTTCTTTATATATAGAACCAAAAATTGAAGAAAAACTTTTGCAGCAACACTCTCTGTGTGAGAATTTTCCCAGAGCTTTCTTTTATGCAATTTAATATATTTTACAAATGATTTATGGAACTCATTATGAAAGTTGAATTTATTCTTTAGTTGGACAAAGCAAAATGAATTAAGAGAAACTTATATTTTGATGAGCGAACCGTGAGGAAATGCCGTAAAGTGGATTCATCGGCAAGTGTGGGTAATTGGTCATGATGGTATTCATGCGAATCTTGAGTGTTCTTCTTGATCTTCTTGATGGTTGGTTTTTTTTTTTGAAAAAGAAACCCAATTGAGCTTGAAGAATTGCTAAATTGATTGAAGGTAATTGAGGTTGCTTAAAAGGATAAATTCAAAAGATGCGTTAAAGAAAACAGAGGAGATTTAATTGAAAGAAAGCTCACACCCCCAACTGGTTGAAGCTTTTGATGAAACTTTACATTCTCAAGCTTTTTCTTTATGATATTTCTTATTCAAAAGAATACAATTAAATAGGCGGAAGAAAATATGTAATGTAGAGAAAAATCTCACCTCTATGCAGGGAAAAAAAAAGAAGAAAAAATCCTACAAGTGTGCTAAGTACTGTCGCAATTAAAATCTCTAAAATGTTGGTGAAGAAGTTTTATGTATGAATGTACGTACATAATGCAGGTGAAAAAAAATTAGAAAGCAAAGAGTGAACATCTTGAAACGTCCTACTTTTACAAAAGTTCTCGACTTTCAAGAACACGAATTCACATCATTTTTTATTGCTTTTAATTCACAGTAAATTTCCCTTTTTTCCTCTTCAAATTTTCTTTTCATAATAATTCATTAATTTCTGATAATTGAGCCATAGAGAATGAAATCCAAATGAAGCTTAGAAACTGAAGGTCGGGAAAACTTCGAAAAAGCTTCTGGCTTAATGGCTTGACATATTTTCAAAAATCTGACAGTTTTAAGAAAAATGAAAAGAATGTATATCTCTCCTAAACTGGCACGCTTTTGAAAATAGGCTTTGAACAGCCAAAGTTAGAGCCACCTAAACTTTAAACTTCTTTGCCTAAAAAATCAACAATTTTCGTTTAAACGAAAACTTTTTCCTGGTAGTGTAAATTGCCAAACAGGAAAACTATCATCAAGAAAACTTGAGGGTATTGCTGCAAAATCTTCATAATAAGAAGAAAAAAAACTAATACTTCCTTAATATTTGAGACTTAGAATGCGAATGAAAAAAAATCTTATATTGTAGTAAGAAGGAAAAACTCGTTAAAATGAAGTAGTTTTTCAGAAATGTAATAGTCCTCCCTTACATAATATATTTTGTTATTTCTAAACTTCAATTTGTATTTTAAGATTATTGTATGTGTAAACATATATATATGAAGAAAAAAAATACTTGTCCAAACTGTGATTCATCTAGGAGAAAACAAGGAGATTAAAACTTCTCAAGAGAAAGAAATAAAGTATAAGGGTATAATAAATAGGAGAAAAGTGGTCTTTTTTTGGTTCTCTTATACTCTTCTTAGTGTTTCCCTTTTTGCCGGACATGGGTCAGCCCTTTATCATTTTGTTATCTTCCCTTAATCCTTATTAGGTATCAGCCTTACATTTTCCAGACAAAACACATTCAAAATCCCCCCCTAAATTCTAAAAGGAGTGGGGAAAAGAAAAGTTTTTGTTTTCGCACTATTTGTATGGAAAAACACCGTTGTGCGGTGGGGGAGGTGGAAAGTGGAAAGAAGCTTGAAGTGGCTGTTTTGGGAAAACTTTTCCATCCATTTGTGGTGATCATTGGGAGAAAAAAATGGATAGCCCCAAAAGTACCAAACCAAGCTATATATGTGGAATTTGTGGGGGGGGGAAATAAGTTGAAAATAGGGTTTTATTATGGGGAATGGGTGGTTTTATTTGATTACCTTCACCACCCCCGCCATGTGGTGCAACACCGTGTATGAGCATCATCTAACTTCATTTATATGTAGCGCGAATATATCGCACACAGTGAGTGTTGCGAGACTAAATTTAACCAACAAAGTTGTGAGAAAAAAAGAAGTATTTCAACAACCTTAAATCAATCATCTCCGTGTACTTTCTTTTTATTGACTCAACAGTAAAAGTTTGTTTAAGTACCCACCTCACACACGCAGAAAAAATGTACTGGTAAGCTGACCAAGCTTACGAGAGCTGTGTTTCTTTCAGTGTACTAATTTTGTGAGAGCAAACTAGAACGCGAATTAATTTAAATACGTGCAAAGTCGGGAAAAGTAGAAGTCATACCCTAAGAAATCTTTAGAAGGCCATATCTCGAGAACGGATCCATAGATTTTCATAAATTTTTTTTTGTTTGAAAGGTCTTGAAGTCAGCTATAACATATCGAAAAAAGAAAAAAATTTATGTCGCCATTTTCGAAAAATTCGAGTTCGAAATTTTCGAAAACTTTGTTTTCGATTTTAGCGCCTCTTGCGGTCATTTCTCGAAGTTGCAATGTTCTAGACATTTGTAGGGTTTCACGAAACCTTTCATTTGCGCTTGAGTTGATCAAGATCGGACTTGTAGAACCCGAGATATGACATGCCAACTTTGGAAGGCTATATCTCGAGAACGGATCCATAGATTTTCTTCATTTTTGGCATGAAGCTAGATAATATGGTCAGCTACAACATATCAAAAAATGAAAAAAATTTATGTCGCCGTTTTCGAGATATTCATCGAAAACTAATCGAAAATTTTGTTTTCGATTTTTGGCCCCCTAGCGGTCACTTTTGAAACTTCGGATGTTCTAGAGAGTTGTAGGGTTTGTTGAGATCTTTCATTTGACCCCGGGTTGATCAAAATCGGTCAAGCCGTTTTCGAGTTATGGTCGATTTTCGATGAAAAATTGTGGCGGCCATATTGACTAAACGGCTTGACCGATTTTCAAAAATGAGGTATCGTTGGAAAGCTCTTGATGGCCCCTATAACATATCAAAATTTCAGCCCTCTAGCTATAATAGCGGCTGAGATATAGCGAAAACAAAATTTTGAGGTTATTAAAAATGGCGGACGCGGGGGTGGGGGGGTGGATTTGACATCATAATCGGACGTCTTCCAGTCGACTTTTAAACTTTGCCGTTTACCGCAAGTCTCTATCTATTACCGTTCTCTCGCAATTTCGTGTTGAACTACGGAAGGACGGCCGGCCGGCCGGCCGGCCGGACGGCCGGAAAATTTTTTTTTTTGGCGCATACGTTTTTTGGAATGTGGGGACCCTAATTCGTGCTCATCCCAAGTTTGAGCCCGATCTGACGACTTTCGATTTTGCTCGGTACACAAAAGCTGTGTCTGAAAGAAACACAGCTAAAATAGTAAAGTATTTCAAGTGAATAATAGCCCTTGTGTCTATTTTACAACTCCATATAGCAGCTTGGCGGTGATGTGGGTGATTGTTTGTATTTTTTTGTCAGACAAGGAAAATAACTATATATAATTTTTTTTCCACATGACACAACTGTAATAACAAACGAGCGAAATGTGGCAGCGCCAAATGAAAAAAAAAATTCTGAATGATATAACACGTAAAACGAATAAATTTCATTTTTTTGAATTGTTGTCGTTTGGGAGAATTAGGAAAATTAGAGGTATTTTTTTAAAAAGATTTTTATATACTGACTGAAAATGTTTAAAAGTTTTCCAGGATTGAGAATTTAATCGTGAAAATCATTGAAAATCGTAATGATTTACGGAATCATAAAAGCTACAAATTTCAGAAATTATTTAACTGGATGAAAAATCCAACAAAACATTAAATAGAGGTGAAAAATCGTTAAATTTCTTCACCTTTAGAGTGAGAAAGCACTCTATTATCCTTTTCTTATACAACATACAATGTCATCCGTACCAAGGATGCCAAAAGACATTAAACAACAAATACTACGGGGTAAAGTTTTAAATAAAAAATAAATAAATTGCAAAAGTTTGGTCTGGAGAAGGCCAAATTTCTTCGTTTTCTTCCCCATAAATCTTACATATCGCGAGATTTTTTCTCCAACAAAGCAAGAAGAGTCATTCTGCAGTGTGAACGTCATATAAATAATTGGGTTATTGCAAGAAAATCCGAGAAATTCAATTTTCCAAAAAAAAAGAGAATTGTTAACTTTTTTATTTCCAAACTTGGCAAGTTTACATGAAGTTGTTGCATTGAGTTTTAACTCTTGATTGCTTTTTCTTTATTTAATTTAAAAAAAAAAGTGATTGCGACGTTTTGATATATTATCGAGCCAATAAGAATGTCCAGCATACATGTACATAAGAAACAGAAAGTGTTTAAAAGCTTAAACTATTTTATTGCATTTTCAAAGTAGATCATGTTGAGTGTGTTAAGTAAATAAGAAGTCACAAAGTCGAAGATTTTGATACCTACTTCTTAAGTTTAAGTAAACTTGAGGAGTTTCGAGAGTTTAAACAGCTTCTAAGTAATCTTGATTCTTGATCAAAGAATCCACAACTTGAAGAAACATTTACTTAATATAATAATTAAATGCCTGAAGTTGTAGATTCTCAGAGTTGAGGATTCATAAACAATAATTAACGGTAAGGGATTGTTTAATAATTTTGAAAATTCTTCAGGAACAATATGCCCAAATTATAAGAATTTTAAATGATTGTTTTATCAATTTTATAATTTTTTTTAAAATTTTTTTTCTCAAAAAAATGACTCGAAAATCCTTCATAAAACTTCTCAATTTTCCATAATTTTTTTTAAACAATTCTTTAATTCAATTAATCTTAACAATTAAATTTGTTAAGATATCCCTTAGTTGGAGTATATAATGGAATAAAAAAATTCCCTGTTATGAAGGCATTAATGTCTGGGAATAGCTATTCTTGGGGGTTTGCCATGGAATCAAATTTATTTCTGCTTTAATTGAATTGACCATAGTTGGGACTCCTCCTCCGTATCCATGTCGAGTGGTGGCACTTTCCATTTTCTTCGCTACATTAACACCGCTCTACAGTAAATATCACTACGGCCGGATGAGCCTTACTCCCCCACCCCCCACCCCCCACCCCCCACACTCCCCATCCCCCTCTGCATCCAATAACGCCTCTAGATACCCGAAAGCATATCTAAACCTCAAGCGACAGGAATCAATGAAGTGGAAACACCAGAGTGTGGTTGATTGGCGCCGGAGCGTGGGGGTTGGGGGTAGAAAACAATCCATTTTCTCATCTACATGTGAATGGAAGTGCCTTTTGGGCATGAGAGAGGGTGAAAATCGCGGATATGGAATCACAGTGATGAGGGTTAAAAATGAATATGATTTTGAAGTGCTCGAAAGCAACAATTTTTCCAATATTTTCATCCCTTTTCATTCCCTCTCCCGGAGAAGCCCTATAGAGGACGTTATGCGAAAAAGGAAGCAAAGAAGATATGGCGAGAATTGACTGGAAAATTTCCTCTGTGTACGTCACACAAGATCAAAGAACATGCAGATTGTTTTATTCAATGGGCAAATTTGAATAAATCTCTCAATGCAACACTATTGGGGACTAATATGAATCCATAATATAATTTATACAATGCCACCTGTTTATCCGCCATGAGATGCTAATGCATTAAACATTGTGATTAATTATTCTGCGACAAATATTTCTGTGTAAAATCTACCCACCTCTCAGCGGGGAACTTCTTTCCGGGACTCCCGGAAGCTCTTGACATGTACCAAACTTCCGGTAAAAACAACTTGAGATAGCAGATTAACTAATTTCAAATTGTTGAGACATTTTAGTTCCTTCATAGACAGTCTAAAGTACCTGAAAATTTCATGTAAAAACCTTCATAAATTTTGCATTAATGAGCACATTTTGTTAAATGGGACAAAAACCAATAACCATGAGAAAACATTGAAGGTGTAATGTACCTGAAAAAAAAAAGATATTAAAACAGCAGTTTATTTTTGCCTAAAATGATAAATGTTTCATTTTTTTTGTAAGAAAATCCACTAAAATGGATGAAAATGTTTTTGATGTGGTAAAATTTTTCCTACCCAATAGCACAAGAAATATACTCTGTAAATGTCCTCATAAATAATTCAGGATGCTCCGCATCCAATTTCCACTGAAACTCACATATATGTATGTACATACATACGTAGTTTCTAAATGCAAAAGCTCACGCGAAGGGAAATTATTATTCCTTGAAAGTGTTGTCATCTATTTCTTATTCTTGGAAATTAACATGATTGAACTGCAAATTAATTTTGCAGCAATACCATGAAAGTCAAAAGCGAAAAATGCATTTAATTTGTTTTTTTTATCAACAAAACAAATTTTTGATTTATGTATTTATTTATGTATTATTAATATTATGTTATGTTATGATGTTTATTTAAAAAAATAATAATAAAATTATTGAAATTTCCATGAGAAAATGAAAAATTTGCAAAAAATACTAATGTCCTATTTCGATTCATTTTTCAGCTAATCAGCTTAAGAATATAAAAAAATGAGAGAACTTGCTGATGTATGGCATAACATTTTTTCAATTGTGGGGCGTACGTACACAAAACCTGTGCTTCTTTGAACAAAGAAGAACAGCTAAAAAGAATAGAAAATGTACTACATAGCACAACAAATGAAAATTTTCCAAAAAATCTTTTCAATCATAAAACTATGAAATGCAACGACTTACATAGTGTATTAAGGTAACCATCAACATGTTTTTTTTTTCTAAAATCTACTATTCTTACCCTTTACGCTCTTAATGACCCATAGAATAAAATATTCCTATGAATCCAAGAGTTTGCTCATTTAGCAGAGTTTTCCATTTCGATGGAAAATAATTTAAATAAACTGTTCAGTCAGTAAAATATCCTTTAGAAGTATATAGGATCAATGGGTTTTGCCAATTGACTTTCAAATTGGTCACCATTTAGATGCTATCCGTGACACTTATTGACAGAATTAGCTTCTAAATGGGAAATGCCTTTTGAACCCTTATTTTCCCACCCAGGCACGTATTCTGAATGCTAAAGCAACTTTTTTTGCTTTACATGGGGTTGCCTGTATGAGCTCTGGAAAAGAGGATCCTCACGTAATTCATTGACAGAATGTTTTTTATGGGTGGTATCTCCATGCTATATTATGCACTTTTTTTCGTGGTTTGATAAACGCCCCACAATTACCAGCATTTGCTTAATTCATTTTAGTTGCCTCATGGGTAAACATTTAATTTGCATTTTCCCCATTAATTTAATACACCCAATTTAAACTCAATTTCACTCTTTTCCCAAAAATAAAACTTTAAGCCATATCACGAATAAATATACCAACTAATTGGTAGCTACGTGGGGGGTATGTGTATAGTAGGGGGTGAAATTCAAACTTTCACAATGCGAGTTTAGGGGTCGGTACCTATACTTTTTGGGATTGGGGTTTTTTGTTCATTATATCCATCCAATAAATTAATTATCCTTATGCGGTATTGAGAAATAATTTGGGCCATTTTGGGCATAATATACAATATAGGGGAACGTGGCCCAATTGCGACCCCCTAAATTCTGTTTCAGAAGGATTGAAAAAAGTCATATTAAAATGAATTAAATCTTCCCAAGTTTGGTACCATTGGAAAGGTCATTTAATAGGCTAACTTTGTTCTATAGATGCAAACATTCTATCTCTTACCTGTTCTGAGTAATAATGGAATTAAAAAAAGTTGCTAAAATTGCACTTTTTCACCACGGTGTTCTAATTGCGACCCCCCGAGTGTTCTAAATGCGACCCCCTTTTTTTGCCGTAATTTGTGGGTTTTTCACTAGTAGATCACTTTTATCACTACTATAAATAGGAAAAACACCATGAATTACCCGGAAAAGCCGGAAAATCAAGAATTTATTTTCATTCTTCCCCACATTTGTTTTGACATTTCGCCCTTGAGGTGACTACACACACTTTCACACACACCGACAATTGCGCACTCACTGACGTAATTCCCAGAAAATCCACGAAAATTCTTCTGAGGAATGCGTAAATTACACTAACTGCACTCCCCTTTGGCTGTAGGAACATTTTCACTGCGAAAAAACTTTCAAGAAACGTGAAAAAATATTGATTTTCCCGAAATCAAAACACAGCGCGGTCTGTGTGAGAGAGACACTTCCACACCACTACACGCATGCGCGGCTGCTTTACCGTGGTGAGTGGTGGAAATAGACGGTCCGAATTGAAACATTTTGGGGGTCGCAATTAGACCATTCTGCATGTATTACATTTTCACTTAATTACTTAAAATACCTAAAATCTTTCAAAAAATTGTAAATCAAGTAATAAACTAGACCCTCTAAGCTACAGAAACGCGGCATAATATGAGACATAATAGTGGGAAAAAAACTCATATCAACTTGGTTTCTAAAATCAGAAAATGTCGGCCAAGTGCTGAAAATGAATTTTGATTTTTTATTAGTCCTGTTGTGTACCAAATTAATTTATTTTAGGCGCTAACATTATCTTACTATAATATCTTCATAATGTAGTGAAACTAATTTTATAATATTTCGTCATTTACGAGAAAAAGGGGCGGTCGCAATTGGGCGGCGGTCCGATTTGGGCCACGTTCCCCTATAAATTTTCGTCAGTGTTGCACAAGTTTTGTTAGACTTTCACATTAACCTCTGCCGCCCCCTTCCGCTCTGCGTATCAGCACAGTGCCATAAACATTCATACCTAAACATCCCCCACGTGCCATTGCAGAACATTGAAAAATAATATCAACAAAGTGGGAAGTTGGTTGAGAGGGAATTTGTTGATTTTGCAAACTTTAGAGAGGATGAAAACATAAAGACACCTGCCATGACAACCCGAGCAAATGAGAAAAGCACCCAAGAGCCAAAATATACTTCTTTATACATGAAGAAGCAAGCAAAAGGAGGATTTCATGGTGACTGGGAAAGCCTCTGCGGAGGGGTATCTGTTTTTCACAACGCCATGAGCTTAGAAAGCAACCATCCATGTTTATTTAATAAGTCGCGAAAAACCTCCGAGGTTTTCTCTTTTTGGCTCTTTTAGATACATGAACTAGATGAAGGTTAAGCATTTTGATTTTTGATAAAATTTATGTGCCCTGCGTATGTTGATAAAATAGTAAATTCAGAAAAATAGAATTCAGAAATATCCCAATCTAAATATTTAACCAAGGTTTGATGGAAAATTTTCTTTGTTGAGTTTCTTTTTAGCTTTTATTTTCATAAAAACTAAATGGATTCAGTTAAAGTCAATAGAAAGAATTTTGGTACTTATTTCGCTAAATTTCAAGAATTTTGTATAAAAATTGACTCTTCTAGAAACTTTTTAGCCAAACTTCGATAAGGAGCTTATTCTGACAAAAATATTTTCTTTTCTATCTATTTCGTCTTACAAGGGATTTTGTAAGATTTGGCATTCCCACAAAAAATTTCTTTTTCATTCTTTTATAGTAACACATACACAAACCTCCGAAATTAGAACACGAAAACAGATGTCGCTGTTAAAATTTAAGTTTTATCAAACGAAGTGAAACCGAAGATAGACGAAGTGAAATAAGTTAATGTAAATAAAGAAAATGAGGTTAAAGTTAAGTGAATTTATCAACAAAACACAATGGATTATTCGATTTTTGGTAAAAATTTAACCCTTTTAAAGTATTTTTGCATTTTCCATGATGAATTAAGAGTTTTTTCTTAATTTTTTTTTATCTAGACTGTCATGGAAAAAAATTGAATTATCCGGAGCTTTTGAACATCTGTGGCATCCACGGATTCCGGGAAAGAATACCCGGACAACTCCCAGGCAGCATGAAATTTTTGTTTAATAAGCAGAATCTCATGCGGAATGATGGAAGCATTTGTGAAAGAGTAGAAAATGGTGGGACCAGCTCTCCGGAATGGCATTAAGAGAAGAAGTCGCTAATCTACATAGAATGTTCCTTAATAAAATGTCTTCCCATACTCTAACTTTTGCCTTTTTTCTACACTACAGAAGTATCTTTTAATGCAGTGCCTGTGTGAATGCATAATTCTAATCATCTTCCTCAAGGCCAAGTCTCTGGAAATTATTGACATTCGTTGGCATAATTCACAAAAAATGGTCAGAGTTTTTCCACATATTTCACAATATTTTTTGTTAAAAAACAATTCCAAACACTCAGATTCATGTAAAATATCCGTCAAAGTAGTCAATTGTTGCCTATGACGATAAGGAATCATGATTTGGTGGTCACAAAATGCACAAAAAGATTGAAAAAGCACCTCGGCAGGTCCTTATAAAACATATGATTTTGTAAGATTTTCTTACAAGTTATAAGAAAATATTCGACCGGAATACCAAAACCTTTTCTTTTCTATTATAGCAAAAATGTTTCTCGCGACGTGGTCTAAAAGTTGAACTGTGAAACTTTTTAGATCTTACAAATTTATAAGTTTTTTTTGTGAGAATGCCAAAAAACCTTATAACTCACGAATTGTAAGAAAAGAAAAGAAAATATTTTTGCCAGAATTAGCTCCAAAATTCAAAATTGCCTAGAAATGCGAATTTTTAAATTAAATACTTTGGCGCCATTTGAAGGCTCGAAGAATTCCAGAGGTGGTCATTGGAAAGTTCCAAAATGTTTGGAAAAATAGACTGGAAATTATGACATAAATGTCAATGATAAAACTTGTCAGAACGCTCTGAGGTTAAAAAGCAGACGTGTACACGGAAGTCCGCGCTGCTCAGAAGTTCAGTATAATCGGTAAAATAAAGTTACGATTTATTTTAACATTTATAAACTACACATAGCAGTAATCGCAGTATGTAATAAAACATTTTCATCTGGCTTTCTCTCTTTTAGCCTTAGTGGTTCTTCTAATGTAATAAAATCTCACAAATAGATAAATGATTACCTATGTAAGTAGTACATAATAAGTTAGATACATAATAATGTTGAGACTCTTTTAGCTATTTACTTGGGCTTTGACTCTGGGTCGAGTGGTTTCGAACATTGAACACGTACGTTTATTCTGTAGACGTGAGTAGTACTTCAAATTTCTTAAGATTTCTCAGCAATGATTTGAGACTTCAGCTTCAATGCAAAGCTTATAAGAATTAAAAAAAAAATAGTTTTATTACCTCTAAAATTAATCATGAACTTTAAAAATATATATATATGTAGGTATATTTCGCATTATTTCGAAGTATATAGCGCAAGGTAAAGGAAATGAATAAAAAATTACTTCCCAAAATGGGAATACTTCAAACTCTCAAATACCGAGCGAAAGGATTGAAAGTTTTGTGGTATGGGAGGGGGTGGACTTCCCTGAAAGATTGATATGAGAAAGTTCGGAAGTAGAAATGCCGTCATTTCTACTCAGAGGGATTCGAACAGAAACAAAAAATCAGAGGGGGTGGAAAACAGAGCTGTTTTCACGCCATGATTTCCAATTGGAAAAAAAATCAACTTAATACATACAAAAATAACTTATGCAAAGGGTGGGGGAAATTAAGAGAAGGACAGAGAAAATTATTCTGCCGAAGAAAATCCTCCGTAATTTCAATTTGAATTAGTATATAGCTGAAAAAAAATCCTGCATGCTCAATCGCGGTTAAATTGAAAAGAAAAAAATAGTTAAGAAAGTAAATTGAAGGGAAAGCCGCCCATTTGAATTTTCTCTCGTTATATTCCTTTTTATTTCAATTTGTCCTTTTTTGTGCCCCTCTCCCTTCTACTTCTCTGTGAAAAAAAAATTGTGATGAACATTTTTTCAACCTCATAATGAGAATCTGAAAATTGCCAGAAGCTCAATATGATGAAAAGCATTTTTATACCAAAAAGTAACACACACACACAGCAATGATAATAATTTTTATTATGATTTTAACCTGCTCATACCTCTTGGAAAAGTCCTTCTGGGTAGGGTAGGTTGAATTATATGTTTATGAAAATTCAACAGGCACCTTTAGTCACGTGCTCTGGGGAAATTTTTCTTGTTAACAATTTACGCCCACCTTGTTGTGGTTTTGACCCCGAAGGTACAGCCTCTTTTATCGAGTAAAAAATAACACCCCTCTGGCCCCATAAAATGATGTGTTTTTTCCATCAGCAAAGAGAAACATCTTTCGGTGGGAAATTCATTGAGTTTCGCCATAGTATGAAAATTTTGTGAAGCATTTTAATAACCTGTCCGTGTGTTTTGTGGCTCTGTTCATTTTCCTACCCCCTACTTCATTCTGGAATCAAATGCAAAAGAAGAGCCCTTGAATTTCTCATGGGGATGCGGATGATATTGTTTATGCTGTCACTCCTTATACTTATCGACAAGAAGGATAATATTGGGGACTTAATGCTTTTCTGTTTGGAGACGAAAATGAAAATTCAGACAAAATTAGAAGACTTGAATATTAATAAGATGGAAATTCTATACCATAATCTTATTTTACATTGCGTATGTCCTATATATGGGTACAATTTCAATGTATTTTCTGCTGCTTGATTATTCTTTGTCACAATAATTAAATAAAGTTCAACAAAATTCATCTTTCTTGTTAACAATTTCCATTGTGGAAACATCTTCGAGTTTTTTTTTATCTTTTGCTCTTTACTACTCTTTAACTTTAACTTTTAACTTAAAAGCTTTTTATTTTAAAAAAAATAAAACTATGATTAACCTTTATTAGGTAGGAAAGATGTAAAAGAACTAAAACAAGCCAACTTAACCATCATATTGCAATTTCCTGACAACGTAAAGGACGTTGCCGTACGAAGAATTTTATATGATATGGAGGGATTAAAATGTTTTCCATGGGTGTCATATCTCCTTAAATGAGAATATCTGCTCTGTCTGTAGTACACGATTATGTGGATTATTTACGGCATGTTGATCCAAGAATAGTTGAGTATTATACACGTAGATACATACATGTTTCATCCCCTAGAGAAAGTCGCATGAAAATATATCTCACAGGTGAATTATCCAGAAATTAATCTTTTGCGTTTATGAAGCTGAAGCCCCATCGTCTTTACATCAAACACCATTTGCCTCTCACCTACACCCAGCATCTCCTTGACTCCCCATCTGGGGTGGCAAGCATTTGGGAGTGTGTGTGCTACATGTGCCGAAACATAAAATACTGACGCCGGGGTGTGCGATATTATATTTACGCCCCGAGACACGGAAACAAAATTATCTGACGGTGGGGGTCATACTCATCTCATTACTCACCCTCCTGTTGCGTCCAAACACAGTGTGGTTGCTACCGCGTCCACTCCACATGTGGTTTTATGTTGGGACAAAAGAAAGTGTTAACCTTGCAAACAATATCACCACCACACCACACAATTACCAGAAGGAGTAGACCCTATTAGGAAATTGATCTCATAGCCATACAAACACCTTTAGATAGATATCCTTTTTAATGAAGTACAAAAAAGATAAAATTTAATTAACAGAAAGGTTCTTTAGCATTAACATTCCACCCACCTATAAAAAAAGTATCTTTTCTACAAAAAGAAAATGTCAGAGAGTTTCATTTCCTTGGAAAGGAAGAATTTTGTTTATTGTTATTTCCCTTAAAATTCATGCAAAATTCATAGAGAGAAAAAATTCTCGGTAATGTCAAGAAGTAAAAAATATTATCTGTTTACCAAAAGGAAAAATCAACATGAGCAAAAAAGTGAACTCCCACACAAAATAAGGAGATAATTTCTATGATATAGCATTTAGACGTACAGATTCTAAAAGGACGGTGAACTTCGGAGAAGGTTCCATATACCTTGGAAAATCTCCTAAGGGTGGAAACCCTCGCTTTTCTTTCCTGCCATGTGAATATTTTATTATTTTAATGAAGACTTAATAAGACATCAACAAACAAGGAGTTTGGTATTTTGTTTAATTTCTCCCACCTTCACAACCTACGGGGAATTCGTATGTGGTGTGTAGGGGGAGGGGGGTCGTTGGGGGTATAGTAGAAAACCCACCCCCAGACGGTGGTACACAATGAAACAGCAGTAAATCATGCTGTGGATGCTGGAGGAACAGCAAAGTGGCAGTGAGACAAAT
Organism: Lutzomyia longipalpis; assembly: GCF_024334085.1. NCBI lineage: Eukaryota > Metazoa > Arthropoda > Insecta > Diptera > Psychodidae > Lutzomyia > Lutzomyia longipalpis. The sequence goes on from NC_074708.1 coordinate 40,572,396, forward strand.
TAAATCATCCCCGAAAAGCACTCAAAAGTACACGGATGAGTGCAAAAGGGGTTGGAGGGGGCCACACCAAAAAAGCACCATGAAGTCCATCGTGGCGCTTCGAGTAATTACACAAGATAATTTTGATGGGAAAGCACCCATTTAAGGCTCCAACAGATGGACGAGAAATTCCTCGTGCGGTGCGGTGCGGCGAGGTTTTCGGCCAATCAGAAGCGAGAGATGACTCACACACTCTCACCGCACCGTGCGAGAACGTTTTTCGGCCAATCCGAAGCGACGATGGGCCACGAAAACCTCGCCGCGCCGCACCGCACGAGGAATTTCTCGTCCATCTGTTGGAGCCTTTAAGGGGATTTTTGGGCACGCCACTTCTTACACATGGGCATTCTTGCAAATTTAATTGAACTTGCGGGGGATTTTCTTCAGTAAATTCCATTATACAAAATTATTTTGAATTTTGCAAAGGACCACAACATCATTTGAAGCAATTTTGTGGGAAATGTTCAGAGTATACATAGATGATTAGTAATTAATTAGGATCATACATTATCATTAATATTTACAGTAAATTTATCATCGGGGTAGTGCTCGTGCTATATTTTATTTACTTTATTATCCTGAATTTTTTTCTTGAGGGATTTTCCAAATGGAATTAAGGAAAAGATGAAGAGATTCTCAAAACGTGGGGTTTCAATAAATATTCCCCACACGCAAGGATTCAGAGTTTAAAGGAGTTTCCTTATATTTTTATGGATTCATGCTGCGTCAGTAACTTGATCTATGAGAATGCAATGCTTAATTTATTACATATTTCCCAGTATGTTGCATATAAATAAATCTTAAAATAGAAAATCAGTTTTTCCCACGGCAGGATGAACTGTCGCTGTGAATATTTTTCAATTAATTTTTGATTTTTTTTTCGCTCATATTCGCAATGCTTCATTCATAAAATAAAGAACAATATGTGAATATTTATGACGAGAAGTTTATTGAAAATGGTATTAATTTATATATTTTTTTAATTCAAATGACTTTAGGCTTTCAATTTTGGTCGAAAGCTATTAATATTTCCTTTATTTTGCTACTTTTTTTCACGGCACATTTTTTAAACAAAATATGCTACCTCATGGTCAGACGAAAAAGAAAAACAAATTGAAACACTTAAACATAAACTTCCAACATTCATTGAATTATGAAACAAGCAGTAAGGGAAATTTAGTTTATGAGATCCAAGAAAAGTCAATCATAACGCGTCCAGTTATAAGAGTTGGTATACCACAACGCAGAGGGGTCAGTCTATGCGTTGTAATTTATTTATTTCATGTGCAGTATTAGTGGGCAAAGTTGATTTTTTTTGTAAAATTCAGCAAATTGAAAGATAAAAATGAACATATCTCAAGTTCTATTAGACCTACAGAAATTTCAAGGTCACCTCTAGAATACAAAATGACGGCTTTTTGTTTTACCAAAACAGTTTTTGGCGTTTTTTGTACTCAAGAAATGGTTCTAGAGGGTTCTAATGTTCTAGAAAGATTAAAAGCTCCGGTGCATCAAACTCCCTTCACATAGAATATCAAACTGAATTGAAGCATGATCCTTGACACTTGGTTCGGTTCAAGGGGTACTTTCTGGCAAATTTTAGGGAATTTTCGTCGAATATTTACAAATATTTATTTTAATCCAAATAGAAGATTTTTTTTTCTAATTTCAGAAGACTTAGTTTCTAAAGTTTGGTTGCATTACCCATTAAACGATTTTTTTTTCTTATTTTTTAATAAGTAGGGTAAACACAAATCAAACTTTTAAATAGTCTGTTATATTTTCTAATAGATTTGTGGATAAAGTAAGCAAATTAATGGGTAATGTGGCTAGACTTGATACTTAAAAACTAATGCCCTATTTTAGCTATTTTACGACTTATTTTTCAGGTTAACCTCTTCTGGGACAGCAGTCATCAAGCTTCCACGACAATCATCTAGTTTTTTTTTAAATTTATTTTTAAAAATCCTTATTATTAACCCATTTCCGTTCATTCATACATTAACTTTGATCAATTTCAACGTATCATTTTAAAAAAAACTCAATTCAAATATTAAAAAAAATGGATTTAAATTTTCTTTCAAATTTTCACACAAAAAAAATTTTTTGTACCAATAAATGAAAATGACGGAAATGGGTTAAATATACCTACTGATTAAATATACTAATGCTCTCTATTACGACTCATTTTTCAGCTAATCTTCCATCCGGTGGAAGCACTCTCACCAACGACGGGGAGTCTTCAAAATCAACGATGTGAGAGCATAGCTCCCGGCAACGGCTGGGGGTAAGTCCAACACTTAAGAAAAATAATTAACTTTATTTTAATGATTTTATGCGCCTAAAAGTAATTGAACAATTTCCTAGTGTTCTTGTCATTCTATATTAAATTAATACATATTTTTGGATCTTGAAAATTTTCTTCAAACCAGAATTGGGGTGTCTTTTAATTGGAATTCAGAGCGGAAAGGGGAGGGGTTTGATAGAAACTTAAATTAACTCTAAAATATTACTTTATATGGATTTTTATTAGTACCACAGCTTTGCTATCTTACAAAGAAATCTTCTACTAAAAAGCAAAAACTCTTTACCTCATTTTTTTATCATAAATTCTTCTTGAGGAATTAAAAAAAAAAAAGTCAATCATAACGCGTCACGTGCCACGATTGTGGTATACCAACTAATTCATGTATTGCTGTTTCTTTTATTCCCAAATTTTCCGATGATATTCCCCATTAGGGTTCTCCGCGTGCTTCTCCTCACTGGCTTTTTGCGCCTCTACATGCGAATTTTATTCCATCTGACTGAATTACTGCAACATAATCTCATAATCCAATTAATTCACCCTTCAACTGGCTCCTGAATTACAGAAAAGGCATTAATTGTAATTCAATTTGCGTTATACACATCCAAAATGTAATTCCATAAATTCAAAAGGCCGCTTTAGCTCTCTGCCACGTTGCATAAGTTGATGGGATGTGCGAGATACTTAAATGATAAATTCCATTTGCTATATAGTTTCAGTTTTAATTAATGATTCTATGGCGGTAATGTTATACCACCTACCTACCTATTTTCTGGCTCATGATGATAAAAGTTTATCAAATTGCACTGAAATGTATGTATTTGCGAAGGATACCTTGAAATGAAAGAGACTACGGTGCGTGGTGTGAATCGGCTGATAAAGCTTATTCTGAAGCTTTCAAGATTAGCCAAGTCATTAAAATAGAAAAGATATATAAAGAGACTTAAAAGCTCATTAAGAGTTCATTAAAAGCTCGATCATATCAAATAATGTTCTATTTAGGGAATTTTTCAGGAAATAATTCTCTCTTTTTCATAAATTCTTTTAACTTTAAAAACTCCAGAAAAGCACAATCCTATCACATATAATTTTTTCAGAAAAAAAATCTGTTTTTGCTCAATTTATTCTGCTGATTTTCTTAAAACTTTTAATTTATCTAGGATTTATCTTTATAAAAGCCCAAGACTTGTTTTATTTCCAAAAGTCAATATATAACTTAAGGCTTTTGTTTCTTTACTCAATTTAAAGCAATATCCGCAAGTATTATATATACTCCAAAATCTTTGATCCCAAATTCAATAGCGTCATTTACAATACAGTTATTCTTTAGAAGCACAAAAAGCTCACTGTTTGTGGAGCTTTACAAGCAATTTGTTCGTGTAATGCTGCACCAAAGTAAGTTGCAATGAATATTTTGTGCCCCAAGGTAGGGATTATTGGAAAGTTTTGTGGGAAAAAGTTGGCCACATTGTGCGGATCAGGAATTTATATAGCATGTATGTGTCGAAAGTAAGGATAAATAGTCAGCTGCCGTATGCCGGTCAATTGAGTTTAAGGCAAGAGAGAGAGAGAGAGAGAGAGAGAGAGAGAGAGAGAGAGGGTGAATTTTGGTAGATGAAGTCTGCTGTGGAGGTGACTTTGGGTAAATAAAACAAACACATGCCAAAAGAATGAGAGAATGTGCGGGAAAGTGAGCACGAGAGTCTTTTCCGAGGAGTGAAGCTTGCGCAGGAAACTCAAGACTGTGGGTGGGACAAGGTGAGGAAGCTGTGTATATTGCGTACGGGATGCTGAGTACTCTGACGATGGGGATAAATCTGTTTCAGCGTTGTAGAAGCCCGCTCAACTGCTAAATCATTCAGTAGCTGTGCCGTGTATGTGGCAGCTACTTTTCTGCCTTTTCCTCGCAGTACCATGCCCGTGCGCTTCCAATTCAACCCAACAGACCGTTGTCGGATGCTGAAGCGGTAGGATCTCTTCGGTGCGGTGTTATTTTCTCACAAAAAAAACTTCTCCTTCTAGCTATCTCGCAAGACAAGTGCTTAGGTAAACTTTTTGAATTTGCACCCATTCTCGCTCAGAATTTCCGTTACAACATACTTAAAGAAGAATCCACACCGGAAGTCTCATCAGTTCATTTTTCCTCTCACAGTTGCGTGCTCTCCGCCAAATAAATATCTTCATATAGAGTCGTGAATTCCGTGTGTACAACACATTCTATTGCACATTTTATTGATGTACATTAGAAAAACTTTTACACTTCTTACCACCCACATTAGATAACATTCCAACCACGTTCTTCCTTGCCGTGAATCTTGGCAGTTGCTCTTGTGATTTGTGCCGTGGAACTTGTATGTTATGGACTTTACCACTCGTGTGATTTATCCCCATAGAGAGATATTCCAAAAAAAGGTGTTGGTGGTGTGTACTGCAGTGAATGAGTTGTGCTGCAAACGAGGTAATTAACACACTTCATAAAAGACCTTAAAATTCATTATGTTACCTTTAAAATCATCTCCACACGTCATAAGGAAATTACGTGTCGTCGTCATGTGAAAAAGCGCCTGTGAGTGCAAATTAATTATATTCCACTAAACTTTTCGTCCCATCATTTAGAATTATAGGTATGTATAAAAATAAGTAATACAAAAAAAGCTCCCCTAAAATATCACTAAAACCTTCCTGGAAAGATAGCGGAATGTATTAATCATAAAAAAGCTTCTAAGTGCAAAGTCTTATAACACTTGATATAATTAAAATTGCTCTGTGATTAGAATTTATTCTGCCTCCTTGTTTATCTCCTTTTAGGGAGCTTTACAGGGTGGTGGAATGAAAATGAATGAGGGTTCATAAAATATTATTTTTACTGCTTCCCATAATAACTCCTTTTATTGTGTAAGTTTTATAATTAATACCGCATATAACAACTAAATAAGTTGAAGATTTTTTGTGCCCACCCCCGTACAATTAATGTTTATGTACTTCTATGCGCCGTGTTGAGTGATCTCCCAACATAACGTGGTAGTTTTATTAATTCAATAAAAAAAGAAAATCCTCAAGAAGTTCTCCGTCAGATAATTATGCAACTTTATGCACTCACGTAACAAACTTTGCAGCAATACAAATCATTTAATTGATTGCCAATTACAACCATTCGGTCTCTATACTGTGAATAACTCGAGCAAAATAAACTTTATTGTGATGCTTTGGGAAAGCATAATTTCCGTAGAAGAATGCGGCGAAACATCATTGTCTTAATTGCAATATAACTGAATGAGCTAAGCACTCAAATACACCCAGAGAAATTTGTGGAAATTTTAGCTTTTTAAAAGAGTCTTATTCATGATGCATATGAAGTCTTCTTGCTAAGTTGTAATGAATTTCTTTTTTAATTAATGTAGGGCATTGGAACCAAGAAAATAATATTATTTTCCCGGAAAATCGCTGGAAAATTTAAGAATTTTCACAAAAAAAAATATATAACCTATTGGTTTTTTTTGTTAATTTTTTGCCTTGGAAGAATTTTCTATTTTTACTACTTTTAATCACATCTTTTAATTCAAACAATTTATTTTTTTATGTGCTTTTTCTCAAGAGCTTTTTCACGATTTTTCCTGAATCTTTTGAAAAAAAAATCCATTATCAAATATGTTAATCGTTCATGATGGATTTTTGCGTGTCAGCACCGTTTACGCACAAACAAGAAATTTTTGGTGTGTGGTAACAATTTCAGGCAGCAATTGAGGAAATTGCTGAAACATCCGACTTAATAACCGAAAATATATTTCCCTCAGCCATGTAATATTTTCCAGTGTTCTTTTCCCATAATTTTCCCTCCTTAAAGACATATACGAAAATATTTCAAGAATTCAGCAACTTCTTGCAATGTTGACGATTCAATGATGTGAGACGTACACACACATATATACATGAGAGATACCGAGGGAAATTGTGGTCATTTGGAGTGAGATTGACTCAATAAATTCCTCCGCAAATTTCCTCCACTAAATTGTCATTATTATTCACACTATGATTTTTTTCCCTTAAAATTCCCAGCAAATCCTAAGAGAAGAAAATTATCCAAAAAAGCTGAGAAGACTTTAAGAATTTTACAAAGAAAAATTTTATTTGCTCATCCGAAATCAGTCATCATAAAATTTCTATAACATGTGGTCTCTGAGGCTTTTTTCTTGCTGCCATTTGCGCCTCCCAATTGTGGGGGGAGGGTGGTTTGTTGTTCTGCTTATGTTCTGAGGGGGGAGGGTGAAGGAAAAGAAATGGAACATATGTAATCGATATCTTTAGGCCGAGGGTGCTCAGTGATTCGGAGAACAACAAGAATCTTTGACAGTATGTAGCTCCGCAGTGTAGCTCTAAAAGCATCACTTTTAATGGACCCACACACATTGAATCATTCTGTGGCTCTTTTTTCCGCTGCTCTTCCTCCGCATTTTGACTTTTTAGATGTTTTCCCCAACCCCATCCCCCCCCCTGCGAAGAGGGTGGAAGGGGGTGTATTTTGAAATCAGAGGAAATTGACTATCGAATTCTTCAAGTTCATTCTCATGGCAAAAATTCTTTCAAGCAATTCCACCAAGTGTTTTTCCCTTCCACAAATTCAAGACAACAACGAGTGGTTTGTTTTGCTGAAATGTGTGGCAGTCAGTTTACGTTTCCCATGTAGCAATACCATAATGTCACAGATTTATGTATCAAGCAGGAATTAATGTTGGTTCTATTAGCTCAGAGGAAGTCAATTTAATGAGTTATTGTGGTTTGAAATTTAATTATTTATTGATTTAAATTAAAATGAATTTAAGGAAGGAACGAGATTGTCTATGTACATATTGATAAAAAACTCCAGCTTTTTTGCTGAAGATCCTTAGTGTACATATAAGAATCTTACTTACAATGGAAGGAGTGGAGCCTATCATTTCCATCATGATCCAACACTGAAGTTTTTTTTTTTTTTTTTGAAGCAGCCTGAACAAGTTGGAGTATTTTCGAATATCTCGTCGAATATTCACATTTTCCTTTTAAATGAATCACTTCCATCAATATATATGTACATTATACATACATATGTACTTGATGGAGTGGAATGTTGTCTCATCTCCTTTAGGAATATACGCCCCCATACGATTCAGTTTCAAATACCTCCACTCCACACACTTCTTGAAATATATTTGCCAAAGATGTGTACAGGGATGGTAGAGAGAAAAAAAAACCTTCTCCATCACCATGAGATATTTCCTTTTTTTGTTCTCCATGCAAATCCCCTCGCTATCTATCGTGATTCTCTTTAAAATAACTCAATAACATTTATTTGCTATTTTATGGAGTCACATAGGCAAACATTCTCGACTCCTCCTGCAAGGGCTTGGGTGTGTGTGTTATCTATCAACGAGGAGCTTTATCAGTCACCCTCCCCCCCCCTCTATGTACATTCTTCCACTACAGTGAAAGTGAAACGTTGTGCTCGTATCATGTCATCCTGAAAGGGTTTTTCCAGGACACTGACAGGACGAATCATACAAAATTTATATTCCAAAAAAGCCCCCAATTGCAAACTTTTGCTGTCGATATCAATTTTGTTTTGTACAAAGAAATCTCTCTATCTAGAGGTTTCGAGAGCTTTTTGTCAGAGAAAAAAAGCCCAATCAAAACCACAAATCTATTTGGGGAATATGTATATAGTGTTCTGTTGAAAAAAAAATCAATGTTAAAAAGCTCTTGTTCGATTTTTCCAACACTTTCTTGTGAGAGCTTTCTGAGTTAAAAAAAAATAACAGAAAATGTGATAAATGTGATAAAAACTCCTTAATCTTCCATACAAACTCCACCAAAAGTCAGCCAGGGCTGAGACAATCGAGTTTGTAAGTAGCTAATGAACATATATAGGATAGTAGATATAATCATTTGCTTTAATTGCACCCACCCATCTTTCAGGAAAAGCCTGGCATCCGCTCGCTCAATTTCTTTGCTAAGCATGTTGTACAACACAGCAAGAGGACACGGTGTGCTAATTAAATAGAAGGAGATAAAGTCAACTCAATAGAAAATATTGCCCAAAGCCTTCAAAAGTATGCGATGATTTCTTGGCAAAAAGTTTGGACGCTCCTAAATGGCTCAATATGTACACCCAATTTCGTGCGTATACTTTTCAACCCTATACAGCCCATAAAAGGTCCAAATAAAAAGGCCGCTATACCCTGAGGATACAGCCGTGTTAATTACAGCATGGAATGGGCAATTTTCATTGTCTAACTTTATAGGCAAATGAGGCAACAGTCAGATTTCTGGGATTTTTTTCTCCGTTCGAGCAAAAAAAAACTTGAGGAACTTTGTTTGCCTTTCGACCACTTGAGAATGATGGATTATGATTGCGTGAAATATTTAAATTTACACGAACAAAAACTTGTGTAATTTTATCTTTTTGTTCCATTTTCATGATATTTTCACATTATCCACAATTTAAATTGCACACACAGATAACTTTCAATTGAAAAAACCAACCATGGATGTCCTACAAAAAAAAAACTTTTAGAACTTTCTAGGAATTAAATTATGTGTAGCACTGAGAATTTTAAAAGAACATTTAAATAGAATAATTGGTTTATATTTATCTTTTACATATATTCATAGAAGTTACTTGAGAGACTTGAGATGAGTCCTTCATTGGATAGTAGGATTATATGTACCTATGTACATATGTGTTGAAGAAACTTTGGCAAAGAGAGGGAAGAAATTAGATTTGAATTCGAGATGAAAGTTGAAAAGATTATTGCCAAAAATCAAATTAATAGTCATGCCTTTGAAATATAGATCTTTTAATTAAATTTTAGAGCTCAACCTTTGATATATTATGCTCTTTTTGCTTTTATTTTGTCCATCAATGCAAATGTAAAAGGATTAGATATTCTAAAACTTGAATATTGATTTTTTTTTAAATAATTTATTTATGCAAGAAATGATTTTTAATTAGAATAATAAAATTTAAAAGCTTTCAATCCTTTCAATATATTCTTTATCAAATTAACATTATTTAAAATTTCTCATTTTCCAATAAAAAGCAAACAAGAGCTTTATCTCTTAATATGCAATTTTGAGTGAAAACAATAACCCAAATATGTTTATTAGATTAAAAATTAAGTAGTAAACTATAAAAATTTATTGGTTTTATCCGTGCACCACGTATTTTGCGTGAAACTCAATAAATTGCAATTTTATCATATTTTCGATTAAAAGCAAAAGCTCAAATATTGATCATTTTTTTATGAAATGTTCATTTATATAAAACTTTATAAAAATTCATCAGCACATAATTGGATTTTTGAGGTTTTTTTTAGTAGCCAGCACATATTTCTCAACATACCAAAATTATGCAATTAAAAAAGGTATTTTAACGAATTTCTGATCAATTCTGGGCAAAGAAGAATTTTTGAGAAGGATATTTGAAAAATTTACGTTAACTCCATGCTTTATATTAGAGTTTCTTTGTCTCTTGAGGACTGAGGAGAAGCTCTATATTGTACGACCTCATTATATGTTATGGAAACCAATTTGGATAACTTCTCTTCTCTGCAATAAATTAGTAAATGTTAAGTTCTAGAGAGTATATGTAGGTACTATGAGTATTTTATCTTTCCATTGTATGCTATGTGAAAGCTAATTAAAATAGAATTTTAGAGGCTAAAATGAAAGCGCTAACGATCCCTCTTTTAAGTATTTAATTGGAACAATTAATAACACAATAGAATTAATGAGTCAGATTGCGGGGAGAATGAGTAAATTGTGGCGAATAGGTTTTCAAACCATTATCAATGACAATCCCTATTAGCACAGCGTAAACTCCCTGTAATTTGACAGAGATGAAAATATTGTTTGGTCTGGGGTGGAGGGAGGGAGACGTTCTCTAAAGGGGGCAATTTTGGACAGTGATTGATGGATTGAGAAATACTATATACATATACTTTTTCAAAGCAACCCCCACAAAAAAAACTTCCAATTCCACACTGTGAGACATTTTCTAAAATGTAAACCCACCCCCAAAACTCCGTGGAATTGTTCAACTTTCTACAACATTCATGGGGATCATCTTGTGTGCGGCATTATGTTGAGCAAAAGAGACTCAAATGTAATTCCCACACACGATTGAGGGGGACACATGTGAAATACTTGGTGTTGGCCACGAAGTGGAACACCAACTAATAAAAAGCTGAAAGATTGAGCAAAATACCGAGCCTAATCCACAACATCACCCCTAGAGTAGACTGACAAATATTTGCACCGCGCCCCCACCTAAACCTCGTTCAAGTGATAAATGGCGTAAAAAGTGAGTATGTGTGTCTCCCACCTCATGTTGCGGAGGATTACGTGGCACTTTAATTAAAATTTTATTGAGATTACTTCACCCACATTAATTGGCTGTATCCCTGTCACCTCAATTAAATTACATGAAATTTCCCACTGTATAAATTTTATTTTCCTTTTAATTATTTCAACACGATCGTGGTGTCATCGTTGGGTTATTTGTCATCGCGTTTGGACAATGCTGACATTTTCAAAATCGCGCGAATTTTGTACGTACTTAGCCATGAACATACTTTATGTTTGCGCCATCACTTTGAGGAGCTGAGTTATGTGGCAAATATTTCTCTTTATGGGATTTTATGGGAATGGGGATTTTTTCCAATCAAGTACATTGAATTAATCAATTTTAACCGCTAATAATTAATCTAAAACTATCGCTTCTTAGCCTTAAGACTAAAATTAAAGGGTAGTAGATTTTTAATAATGAGCTTTCGTATTATATATATTTTTTGTGTATATAAAAAAAAAGCAGCAGAAAAGCAGCGAGATAATTAAAAGAAAACCAATACTTGCTTTAGCTGGAATTTTTTCTTTTCATTCTTCAATTTATGATGAGAATCGAGAGCCAAATTTCTATTTAACTTATGCTCTACATATAAATATCAGTGCGGTGTAGAGTTAGGCAAAAGCTCACTTTTAATTTCTAGGTAAAAATTAATGAACCGCCCTCTTAAATTAAATAGAACATATAAATAGAAGTTGTAGAGAGAACAAGTAAGACTTTGAGGGTTCTTTACAGAATCTTATTTAAAGTTTGATGTAAAATTTTTAATTATTAACAATTTTTAATTATTTTTCCGAAAGTTTGGACATACATTATGTTGAGTGGATTTGTGTGTGGGTGTGTGCAATGGGTGGGTGGGTAATATAATAATGAAGGATTAATTTTATTCAATAGTTTCCATGATAATGTCTGTAATTGTACACAATCAGACCATAAATTTACTTCAATTTCATTGAATTTATTACACCAACGAAATATTCAATTACATTCCGTCTGTCATTTATTTAATTGCAGTAATTACACACTTCATTTCTCATTACCCAAAAGCTCTTCACCCACACAGATTAATCTCAGTTTATTTGGTTACAATTTGAAATTTGAACTTTCAGTGAACTTTCAGATGATTCTCCGCGCGTAAGTTGACGAATAAAATTGGATGAAATTTAGTTTAATTCAACTGAAGACCATGAAAGTTGCATTAAGGAACGCAATATCCTTTATCCTTTTTTGGGGGAATTTTTCAAGATAAAAAATTAAATTGAAAAAAGAATGAGATGAAAAAGGAAAAAAAATCTTGTTTTTGACATTCTCCTTTCGTCTGGAAGAAAATTTTAAATGAATTCATCACCCGGAATAAAGCTCTCCCCCGAAAAAAAAATCACAAGTCGCGCGCTCATAACAGTTTCCATTTCACTTTCTCAAGAACTCCTGTGAGCATTTTGGATGATTCCCTTGAATACTTACGCAAATATTAATATTATATTACAAATTTTGCATGGATGGGAAAAAAGGCCATGTTTCCTCTTGAGATTTTGTACCATTTCATTGGATTTCCATAAAATATACCCCGAGGTATGGTTCTCCCACACGACGTCTGCCTCCCCCCCCCTCCCTCCTTATATTAGATGGCAAAATGTCTAATGCCATATTCTTCGTCAGCTCATCTCGACTGGGTAAAGGGAGAAGAGATAAATGCAAATAAACTATCAACAAGTTCTCCATCCCGCCGAAGGGCTGGCCCCCCTCAGAAGAATCTGCGAGTCAAGTGAATAAAAACATCCAATCGTGAATATTTGTATGATCAAAATTTCAATAAAATATTCATATATCTTTTTGGGGCCTTTCCCAATCGGCTCGTTTCCCCTTACGTTTTTTTTTTCTTCTCTTCATTTCTTACAGCTGCCAAAGTCGCCCCAAGCCGGAAGCACGTATGGCATTTTCTCTCTCTCTGTTCACTCCGCACCCAAACTCGTGTTGTATTTGCGTAAAGCGATATGATTCCAAATTAAATTCGTTGCGAATATTTGTTTGATCTCACATGCTTTTGTGTGTGCCAAAGGAATGAAGGAGAAAAAAACCTGTAGCTTCATCAAAACTTTATGCTTGCTTCTGCTATATTCGTCGTTGGTTGGATTTGATGTCTGAAAAAGAAAAATCCCTGATAATGTAATTCAGTTGGTTTATTATTATAAAGTGGAGGAAAATTTCATGCAGGGTGTTCTTAAGACAAGAATTTATTCCAGATATGCTCAGGATTTTTTTCTTATTTCGAAATTGTCTAGAAAAAATCAATCTTTAAGCAAAAAATTTTTTATGCATTCAAAGGCAATAAAGAAATTTTCTTGATGAGTGTCGATGGGCGAATTTGTATTAAATACTCTTCCTAATATCTCGAAAGTATGAAGAAGAAATATCCTTCATTAAAGAAAAAAAAAATGCTAAAATTTTAAAAGCTACATGATCTCGCTTTGTGCCCCCACACAATTTTCTATTTCATCCATTTTCAAAAGCTCTTACTCAAACAGTGTGGGACTGGTGTAGGTACTTAATTATAAATGAGGTAAACACAAAAATCGTATTCACTGCAACTTCAGCAGAGCTTACACGGCAGAAGAATGAGTTTCTATAAAAAATACAATCACAGAAAGAAAAATTCTCCAACCTCTTGGCAATTTAAGTGTTTCTTGAATTCTCCCACAATGTGCTTCCTCGGCATCCTTTTTTCTCAGCTTCCAGCCCCTATTTTGACAACCCTCCACAACCGCAGTCCTTCCTTCGGAATATCCCGAATATTAAGATGAATGTATATTTTGAGCCCCACCCTTTGGCATCAATCTCATTTGTGTGAATTGTGGGAATCCCCAGAGCTAGTAAAGTAGAGGAGATAAGAGTGCCAAATTGACACTGGCAATATTGCCGATGGAGACGCCTGGTATGTGTGGTGGGGGCGTTGAACAAAGATTATAGTTGTTAAGTTGTGTCTTGGTACGAACTTGGGGAGCCATTGAGGAGCGTCCCAATTTGCTCTCATGTTATTTATATTTGCTACCCTAATCCGCCTGAGGATGCGACGCAGGGATTGTGGTCGTGATGGAGAGGTTCTCTTGGTGAAAAAAAATCAGTGAGTTATTGCTCATTCACCACCCGTTAAGAATTTAATGCGCTTGAGTGTGAAGTTGTGACTATTAGGAGATTTACCATCGAGCCCAAAGGGGCATGTAAATGCAGAATTTTCTTTACTATTTTATTTAAATCTATAGATTTGTCCATTGTATTATATTAAGTACTTCCAGAAATTTTTTTTAATGAATTTTAGTGCATAAAAATGACATAAATAACTTTTTTTATATTATAAAAACTGAATTGATACGATTAAAGGAAGAATTTTGGTTGAAATTCTGAACATGAGGTTAAGAATATCAGAGAGTTATTCCTCCATACTACTCAGAACTTCTACTATCGAGAAAGATTTATAAAAACTAAGCTTTATGGAAGCTTAATATAAAAGATTAAAATCTGTAAAGATCTCAAAAGTTTGAATAAACTTTGATGGCTTTTAAGGTTATTTTTTTAAGAATATTTATTTATCTCAAATTTAAAATCAAAATCACTATAAATTTAATTATTTTCAATTTACCTGAAAATCCAATATGTAATTATAACCAGGTACTTACCCTTTATCTGGCAAGAAAAGCAGTATTTTTGGGGGGAAACTTTCCAAATTATTTTACGGGGAAAAATGTATAAAAAATTCATTTTTATGACATTCACACGCCCCTCAGAGTGTCTCAAGCCTCCAATCTCCACCACGGATATCCACACTGGCTTTTCTGCGAATTGTTCGTCGCATGGAAGGGCAAACCTCTGGGAATTTACGAATAGGGTTCACGGACAAGCATTTCCATCAGCACATGATTGTTTCAATTAAAACCGTATAGCCCAACGGGATGAAATTTATTTAAATGAGTCATCCGTGAAAGTAGAGATTATAACTAAATATCGTGAGAAGGTAGTTTTGACGCCTAATTCCCAGCTAGAATGATTACTAGAAAATGGGCAAAGGGACCGTGATGAGTTTTAAATGTATGAGATTTTCCATTTAATTAAATTTTGTGCTGCATGACAATAGAGTTAAATTAAAATTTATCGCCGACTAGTTCAGTCATGTTCGGGCCGTCGGAGAGTGAGGTTGGGTTGACGGCCACAGGTGGCCCGAAGTCCGACCAATTTTGGTTAAGTCGCCCCATAGCGACTTGGGGGCCCCTATGGGGTTCTTACAGTTTTATTCTTTTACTTTTGCTCCCCCAAAACTTTAATAATTTCTAGTACTGTAGCGCATTTTAATGGCGTGGAAAAGTTTTGCTAATATTCTTTATGCATTTTAATGAGGAAAAGATGATGGAAAGTGATGTTGAGAAGTGTTGCGAGGAAAAGTTAAAAGTAAAGCTTTGCTGTGTGGTTAAGAGGAAATTACATGAAAATTTTTATAACACATTGCTGACTTGATTGAATTCTATGTAAGTAGGAATGTGTATACATAAGAAAGTGTTATGCAGGAATTTTGTGCAAAAGTCAGACTTTTGGCTCAGTGCCTGAGCGCTGAAAAAAGAAAAACAATGCGAGAAAAAAAAACTATTTACATTTGGAGCTTTTCGGTGTAGGAAGATAATCCTACAGGGGCTAGTAACTTTACTTAATTTGAGCTAAGCGGGTCCCGAACTGAATCGGACGAGCGACAAAGGGCTACTGGTTACCTATGAGTGCCTGATGAGCGGCATAGAGCTAACGACTCATCTCACTCTTTCACCCAGAGCAGTCCAACCCTAGACACACATAGTGCCATAGCTCAACATATAATACGGTAGAAGGGTTTCTCTACCGGGGCACATAGCATTGTTCTACATCGGTTACTTTTGTGTGCTTTTTGGTATTATTTTCCAGAATGTAAAAAAAAAATTTGCGATGAAAACTTGAGTGCGAGGAGTTGAGGAAAATGGGAAAATATGTTTATTTTTATTCTCCCGCCTGGAATTCCAGTGCGATAATCATATGGGGGTTTGCCAACAGCGTCTTTTTATGACACACCATTCCAGGACATTCGCTTCTACACAAATGTTGGCTCAGAACCATGAAGAGGACGAAGAGGACTGTCTCTGTGGCAAAAGCTCATACCGTTGCGGTGCCCTTCTAAATATTTAACTTGCAAATGCACACACATGTTCGCACCAGGATTTATGTATGTTCCACAAGTTTATCGTAATTTACCCAACTATGCGTGTACTCGACATATGAGCCACTACACATAGACCTAAATGGTCGTTTAAGAGCACCACCAACCTCCCCATTGGGGGAGCAGCATGCATTGTCCCCTGGATCTTGTCCAAACTTTCATTTATAGCAAAATTGATGGAGGTGTGAGGAAGTGTGCAGGTGAAATGCCAAACTTCAAAATTTAATAATAGGTATTGAGGTACACACACGTCAAAGTTCTCTCAAACTACTTAAAAAGCTATGAAGGTAATTTAAGGGGTTGTTATCCATCTCCAAGATCCTCTCTAGATATTTTATCATAGAATTTTTTCACCCTCCACCCACCCATTGTTATAAAAATAATGACGTTCATGTTTTAGAGAGATATGTACCTATGTTCAGATAAAGTGAAATCATTTTTTCGAGAAAAAAAAATATCTTAGAAACTACTAAAGTGTGTGTGTGTAAACCTACGAGTTTAACCTTACCATCAATCAAAAAGATGTTGCCCAAATTACCTTTGACAGGATATTTATCACCTCGTTGCTCTGTGTAAGACAAAATCGTCCCCAAGGGAGGATTGTTTTCAAGTGATTTGAATGTTTATAGCAGAAAATTCTTCACTCCCCGATTCAATTTCACCCCCTACCTCTAAAAACGTAAAGTTTTCTTTTGAATTTCAAACAGTTCAACAGCAATTGTCTGCAGAAGTGCTCTAAAACCTATTCAAAATGCAATCCTTCTAACCCTACTACTAATTTAGGAGGGATTTTTTAAAGAAAAGTCTCTTAGCAAGAAAAAGGACTTTTTTTTGAAAATTTCATTGAAATGTTTTATCTTTTTTTTAGGGAAGAACATCGCCAGATGAAATGAATGTCATTCTAACTTTCAAAAGCTCTCTTTGCATCTGCTGAGCACTGCAGCAATGATGGATTTGAATTCTGTACACTCAACATAGGACATGGATGGTGAAAACCGGATCATATTGAATGTGGGCGGAATTCGGTAAGAAAATTTTTTATTGTATTTTATTCTTGTTAATTATTTATTACAATGCATTGTTACATTTTTAATTATAAATATTTAATTAAACCGTAATAATTTTCCTCTTGCATTTCCCGATAAAAAATTTCTGCAAAACATTTTGGCACAAATTTTCATTAAAAAAATTAAAATAATTTATCACATTTAGTAAACTTAAAAAAAAAAATAAATTTTATTCATTGAAAAAATGAAAAAAAAAAGTTGATAGCATCAGAGTGAATAGCTTTTCTTAGCTGAGAAGAAAAAAAACAGACAATTCTTTCAAAGCTTTGCCTTAGTCAGTACCTAAGCTTTAGACATTTTGATGAATTAATTAGAAAGTTTCAATAATTAATGAAGATTTAAAATAAATTCACTGGGTTAGGTTTCAGAGAAATTATGCAAAGGAAAATTTATTTTATTTGAAAAAAAAAGTCTGAGTTATTCAGGTTATTTTCCACCATTTGGAAAAAAAAATTCTGCATTATCTTCATTTTTTCACAATCCATAAATTCCAAAGAGTATGACAATTTTTTTGAATAGGTACCTACAGGAAGATGTTCTGATTTATGAATATCTTATAAAAGCATTCTTTATGAACTGTGAGAATCGGGAAAAAAGATATACCTATGTAAAATACATCAGATGGAATAAATCAATCAAGCAGAAATATCTTGGCATATTCACAACACTTCTTAAGATTTTCTTTTCATTCATTTTTTTTGTCACACAATACCCATTACTTAGCACTTGTATTCGTCATCTTTACTAAAATATTTTCCAGAGAACGCCTCCATTTATATGAGGTACAGAAGGATGTTCGGGGTAAAAAAAAAACAGGAAAGGTCTTTAAAATCAGGAAGTGAAAGAAAGTGTATCTATTGTCTCACAAAATCAAAAACCTTTTTTTATCTTTTCAAGGTATGAGACATACAAAGCAACGCTGAAAAAGATTCCAGCAACAAGATTGTCTCGCCTTACCGAAGCTCTTGCGAATTATGATCCCGTCCTCAATGAGTATTTCTTTGACCGGCATCCGGGAGTTTTTGCACAGATTCTCAATTATTACAGGTCAGTATTTTTTTAAATCCGGCTTTCAGAAATGTGTGTGTGTGTGTGTGTGTTGTATAAAAGGGAATCCGTGTTGGTTGTTTTATCCTTGTATGCTTCTACGGAAGCTCGTGACCGGAATAGAGGAGCAAAACACTCGGAAATGAGCAAATTTTCATTAATCAATTAGCTTGGGGCGTGCAAATAACTGAATCACTTTTCATGTTTGTTTAGTCAACCCCAAAGAGAAATTTGCAGCTCTCTTTGACTCCACTTCCCTTTGCTGCGTACGCTTCGTATTTTCTACACAATGTATTTATTATATATGTGTATATAGCATAAGAACTTAACATTAGAATACTCCTCTTTAATAAATGCGATGATGAGGTGGAAAGTTGATTTTAATGATGCGCAAATTGATATTAATGCTTTTTGGCATGAGAGCAAATAAAATATGGCAGAGAAATGACCAAGGGTTATTAATACTCCTACTATATACTACCTTATACTACCTGCTTGATTTCCTCCATAAATTAACTTACAACTCCTTATGGGTGCTAAGTAAATTCCACATTTCTTCATTATTTTTGTTCAATTTCTTTCTTCTTATTAATTCAATTTCGTTAATCACTCACTATACATCTAATTATTTCCAAGGAGTATTATTTATTTATTTTCTTTTATTCACAAAATGTTCGACAATAAAAAAAGTAAAAGAGGGGAAAATTTTGCAATAAGCAAGATAAATTTATGGGAAGTTTTCAGGACATTTTGAGACGCCGGTAGTGCGCTCATAATTTTCGGAAGAAATGAATAGTGGAAGCTCTGGTTATACTGATGCAATAGTAATTTGAATAAATCTCAAATCGTATGTTGTTTCAATTTCCTCCTCGTGCATTCACAGACTGCACAAACATGCACATTGCACATACATTAAATCCATTGAATTTCTTCTTCATATAGCAAACATACAATCTCACGAATTGAGTTCAAAACGTTGAAAAAGAAAGTGGAAGCTCACGAAATTTATTGTAAGACCGGATGTGAAAGGATTTTGTAGATTTTTCATGAATTCTGACTTTTTTGATACCTATAGCTAATGTTGAGTAATAAATTTGAGTGATTCATGCGTGTGTATAGAACAGGGAAGCTTCACTATCCGACTGATGTGTGTGGACCACTTTTCGAGGAGGAGCTGGAATTTTGGGGCCTTGACTCCAATCAGGTGGAACCATGCTGCTGGTCCACGTACAGCATCCATCGCGACACACAGAATACCCTCGCGATTCTAGACAAGCTTGACCTGGATAATGAGCAACCGTCCGAGGAGGCAATTTCGCGCCTTTTTGGCTTTGAGGAGAGTGGAGATGTGAGCTGTTGGCAGCGTTTGAGACCCAAAATTTGGGCAATGTTTGACGAACCATCGAGTTCAACAGGTGCCAAGGTCTCGCTGCTCTGGCATCCTG
This sequence comes from Lutzomyia longipalpis, assembly GCF_024334085.1. NCBI lineage: Eukaryota > Metazoa > Arthropoda > Insecta > Diptera > Psychodidae > Lutzomyia > Lutzomyia longipalpis. Next base: position 40,591,906 of record NC_074708.1, read on the forward strand.
AGAATGCCATTCCAACTTGACTTTGCTCACATTCACTCCATGCCATTTTCTCTTTTACAGATAATTGCTTGCATTTCTGTGTTCTTTATATGCACTTCTGTGATATCGTTTTGTTTGAAAACCCACCCGGACTTCCGTGTGGAAATTCCATCACCCACCACCCATATGAACATTACCACCCCAATGCCAACGGCAATAAGTCTCGAGGAACGGACATCTCGAGCTCGCTTAGCCAATAAAACCACCACATTGGGGGAACGACACACACCAACATTCCTCAACTTGAGACGCGTCAGGAAGGATGGGTGGCAGGATGGGCAACCCCACTTGGCATTCTTCTACGTTGAACTCGTATGCAATGTGTGGTTCATCATTGAGTTGGCAGTACGTTTTGTGGTGAGTCCTCCTCCATGCGAGTGATATTTGATGGCAATAAAATAAAAAGTTCTCTCAAACTTTTCCCTCTCACTCAGGTGGCGCCAAACATCCTTCAATTCATCAAATCCCCGGTCAATATAATCGACCTAGCTGCCACCCTCAGCTTCTACACGGACGTTGTGCAGCAAATGGGAGAGCAGACGGGTCTCCTTGAAGCCTTCTCCATCATTCGCATCTTGCGTCTTTTCAAGCTTACGCGCCACTCACCTGGTCTCCGTATTCTCATCCATACCTTCAAGGCGTCCGCCAAGGAGCTCACCCTTCTTGTCTTTTTCCTCGTCTTGGGTATCGTAGTCTTCGCCAGTTTAGTCTACTACGCTGAGAAGTTGCAGGTGAGAGCACAACCCTCATTCCTACCACCCGACCCCCACCCCCACGACATTGCGGTAACCCTTAGATGGTCTTTTGCGATAAGCAAGAAGGTAGAGAAATGAATATAAATAAACGCAAAATGATGTTAGCGAATTTCATTCAATTTTGCTTACATTTCCGCCAAAAGGATCTTGTCTAGGGGTTTACTTTCGAAGGCTCATAACTAATTTATGCTATACGTGTAACCTACTTGTTGCAAATAATTCTAGAAAATTTAATTATTTTCCCTTTTTTCCTTCAAATTTTCACTTTAAATTTAAAAGTGAAAATATCGAAATTCTTGAAGAGAAAATATATCCTCCCTATATACTGACACATATACCACAAAATTCATTATTTTATCAGAGAAAGATTAAACCTATATTAATTGTTTACTGATTCGCCCCTTGAATCTCTTTTCCACACCCCCAATATCTGGACCCTTTTGTGGCAGAGGGAAGTGATTTCTCATTTAGATGCCTTATCTCAGAACCTGAAAACTCCCCCGTTGAATTTACATGATTTATTGGTTTCTCCAGCTATGCTTTATCGAGAAAAATTAATTTCCCATCTCTTCTGTGTTAAGTGATTTTCTGCCGTTGAAACTTTTGAAGGCTTCGGCTGCATTTTGCCATGAATATATCGTGTTAAATAAAGTCGTAAAACCGCAAAAATCCATCAATTCTTCGATTTTGCTTTCTACTTTTTTTTTAAACAATATATATTCCTTGTGTGGTTGTATACGAGAACTTTTTACCACGAGTACTTTTTTCTACTACTTACATACATAACATATGCATGTACGTAAGTATAAATAGGGGAAGTTGGGTAAAATCTGACCTTTTTCTTACGATTTTACGTTGGGTTTTTTTGAAAATTTAAATAAAAAGAAAGCTTTTTATTTATAAGTATATTTAATTCATTTTATGTCGAGTTTCATCTTCTGCAGCCTTACTTATCTAGACAAACTGCAGAAAATCTAGTTTACTGATCAATGAATACGCTTATAAAATTTTTTATTTAAAGACAGGGTTTAAGATGAATTTTTTGCATTAAGAAAAAAGTTGAAAGTCGTTGAAAATCTTTATCAGGGACGGATTTACACGATCCTCCCGTAACAAGTGTAAAAGGTAGAGTATGAGGAATTATACCCATATCCATAACGAAGACGTATGACATAAAGTTACTCCAATGGAAGGCAACAATATGACATTGCTCAGTTTTATGAAAAATAACTCAAAAGTTTCAAAAGAGGATGTTAAAGTTTTAAGACGACCGAGGGGTTGAGATATGTATACGAATAGGGGTTGTATGTCTTTAGCTGTTATTAAAGAAAATTCATTAAAAGATTAAAATGAAAATCAATGGAATTTATTTTCTTAAATTCAGTCTAAATATTAATAATATATTAAATTTAAGATTTCATTAAGCGTCTGTATGAGATGAAATTTAATATCATTGCAGGATAATCCAAATAATCAGTTTAAGAGTATTCCTCTGGGTCTATGGTGGGCAATAGTGACCATGACAACTGTTGGATATGGAGATATGGCCCCTAAAACCTACATTGGGATGTTCGTTGGTGCCCTTTGTGCTCTTGCCGGTGTCTTAACCATCGCCCTACCGGTCCCAGTCATTGTCAGCAATTTCTCCATGTTCTACTCCCACACACAGGTAACGTTGTCTTCTTTCAAATTAATTACTCACTTCCCCCCCTACCCACTCGTCCTCACACGAAGCATCACACTCTTGTGAGAATCTTCACAGAGGAGACATGTTGTATTACATAAATGAAATTGCATTTTGGGGTATTCATTAAAAATTAATTCAAACGAACTCGATGTTATCCAGCAGCATTATATGGGTACACACAACATGCGAAAGCTCACGTGTGTGTGCACACAAATGCAGGATGGATTTTATTTAATTTATCCTATGTGTATACGCAACCCCCCATCAGTTCAATCATGCATATTCAAAGTTCATTAATACGATGCCTTGAAGCTATTTAGAACATAAGCGACTCACTTCACGCATTGATGAGCAAATGGTAATTATTTATGTGAGTGCCATCCTTGTACACACATTTCCACGTGTGGCTCGTGGACTTCCTACTGTGTGGCTGGGGGGGGGGGGAATAAATTTCCATTTTTCCAGAATGAAAGACAAATAAATACTCCGCAAGTTCATCGTGGGAAAATTGAGTGTGAAGAAAAAATTGCCTCTTTATTTGCATAATTGTTGACAATTAATCACCTTTTCCCACAACAGGCCAGGTCGAAGCTTCCCAAGAGGCGTCGTCGAGTCCTTCCGGTGGAGCAGCCGAGACGCAAACGCGAAGTTGGCATCGCAACGCATCGTCGTGTGAATGCCATGAAGCACCAACATGCATCCCATACACATCCTGCCATCTTCAAGGATGCCTTTGGTGGGGCTAAAATTGGTAAGTGCCTCCACACAACATCCCTCGCGCTATATATGCGGGGAAAGCTTTCAGCGAGTGTGCGCCTTAACTTTTTCTCGCAGAAAGTTCCCCAAATATGTTTCCATCGTTTCCATGTTCTATGTCCGTTGTTTCATGAGTTTTCGATGTATTTTTTTTAGCACAAGGATTGTTGTCCTTGTTTTCAATATGTTGCTAGAGGTGTTTTCGCTAAATGAAATGTTTTGTACTTTCATTTACAAACAGAAAAAAATAGTTAGGTATTTTCGGTTATTAATAATTTTGTAAGTTGTCTGGTTTTTGCCACAAAGTACGGACATAATGTTGGTTTTTTATGTTGAGAAATATTGTTTGTCATTGAAGTTTTTCCTCTATTCATATGAAAACCAATTCTTCCGATTTCTTTTGGGGAAAACAGGGAAATAATTTTTGTTGTTTCTTAGAATTAAAAAATTTGGTATTTAGAGCTTTCGTAAAAAGCTCATTCTCTTCAAATATTGAAATTAAATTATTTTAATAAAAAATGTATTTATTTTTATAGGTATGTAGTAAAAAATAATGTCAGGATTGCTTATTTTCCCAGAATTAGCCCAATCATAAATTGCTCTATTATTAAAAATTTAAATATTATGTTTAATTTCAACCGCCTATTAGTTCAAATCGCAGCTTAATCAGTGTATTTTGACCACAAACGAATCGTCAAATTTTATTAAGATGTAAAAGCCAAACCGGCCATTACTTCACTCACTAACATTGTGCCCAACAGGACACGTGGATACGCTGAATATAATCGGACTAAGCTTGCAAAGTCCAACCGTACCGGGGCTTGCGGTTATGCGACCTCTATTAATGCACAATCGCCCAGGTACAACCAATACATTGTCCCAAATTATTCTATTCTGCTCTAAATGCTACCTCGAGCACAATGCCTGTTCCCCTCTAAATTATCAGGAGCAAGTCCATTTTAGAGTAACCAAACCCCCAAATCCATTTCACATTGCTTCTCTTCCTTTTAGCTCACTTTCCGCATGATATCAGCAACTTGGTACACCAAAACATCCCACAAAATCTCCCCAAATATCTTCCAGCATATTATGCACCTGAATTAGGCAATATAGTGTATCAGATTTCTAAGATAACTTCTATGTTATTATTCGACAAACCATGGCAGTTTGAATCAGATCACCGTCCAAATCAATTTAAGCCCTGACTTCCCAATTTAGACAATAATTGCATGCATATGAGTACATAATCGGGTTAACCCTTTTCTCGTGCACACAGACAATGCAACAACTGCTACATTGTGCAATTAGATACATAGATTAATTATATTTCACTGTCAAGACCAACTGGCAATGGATACAAGGTATGCACTTTATGCTGTAGCCAAACATTAATTCCGTCATTGTGATGATCGTCACATAATATAAAAGCGAGATTTTACCCTTCATTCTACCGCATCAAAAAGCCCTCAATAGTCAAGGAGATGATTGGTCAATGGAATACCTATCGCAAGCATAAATATATTTATTATGCCTTTACTGCCTATGCTGATGAGACAATGCTCTATGCTTTTCCAACTTTTTCCTTTTTATGCTAACCATCTATAAATAGGTAAAGTAGGTATTTTTCTTTTTATACATTTTTCCCACAGAAAAATGATTTGTTTTTGAGTATGAGGACATTTTTGGCAAGCTTTTCATGTCTCCACACATTACAATAATGTTGACAGAGCGACTGGCTTGAATATTTCCAAAGATTTCCATGAAATTTATGAGAATTGGCAATTCAAAAGTCATAAATCTTTTTTTTCCAAAGGGGATGTTTTTTATGCTCACATTTTTTTTAACTTCATTATGTATGAAAATTTAAAAAAAAAAAGTACGTTACGTGGTCCACCGGAAGCTATTCTCTCTTTACAGGCCGTATGGTAGCAAATGAAGGGTGGGATGAGAATAGACAGGAAGCGACTAACTAATTTTCCTTTTGAACTATCTTATTCTGTGATTGTGAAAAATATGTATGAATATAAAAGCTTTAAATAGATGAGCTTTAGCTCATTACAGCTGAAAGCTTCCGGCATTTTAACCCTCTGAAGAGCATAATTCGTTAAACATTAGCTCCACAATGATAATCTTTCTGCAATTTTCTTTAAAAAAAATAATATAATTTTTCTCAAGCTCTCGTAACGTTTTTTGTCGATTTTCCCCGCGGAAAATTTCCCACGAAGGAGAAAAATTAATTTCTTTTCTATAAAAAAAATATTTAAAAGTATTGTTGTTCTTTTTCCATAATAATAAAAGCTCTTAAACATTAAAACGAAACTTGGATGAGCTTTTTGATCTTGAATTCTTGAAAGAAGAGAATAGAATGAATTTTCCTTCCATTAAATGTAAACTAAAAAGATTCTTAATGGGTAGCCTTGAAAATAGCACTAGTGGGTATCTATATCATTATTGAATTTCCTCCATATGCAACAGATAGAATTATTCGCACATATTCCACAACTTGTTTTATGAAAAACACATATATAAGCAAGAATAATGGTAAATTAGGGAAAATATGTCACTCTTAGTCAAACTTATCACTTCACACATTGCCTGCCATATGCCTAGGTAAGTGGATAAAATTCTAAGTGGGTATCATATAATTACATACCTAGACGAATATTCCAGAGAGGTGAGCTTTGTATTAATTATCATCCTCTTTTTTCTCTCTCTCTTTGTTCCCACACAAGCCTATTATGCAATGCTGGATGAATGAAAAATAAAGTTTTTTCTTCTGGTCACATGAATGTTAATTATGATAGTAAATTAAGCTTTAAGCAAGAGTTGTGTGTACGCTATATTAATTTAGTCTTTACATGGTAAGCGGAAATTAGACAACTTTTGACTTATAATGCAATTTTCCCAACACAGGTGATTTCCTCGCGGTACCCACGCTACAGGCACTTCAACCTCGGGCTGCAACAACGGGAAATGTTGATCTCCTCTTGCCGCTACAGCCAAAGCTCTTGGCGAATTTAGGTAAAATATAATTCCGTTTGATTATATGCTAAAAATATTCCATTTATTCAAAAGCTCGCTGTGTGTTGTGTTATATAGCAAAGATTGGAATTTTACAATGCATTTTGAATTGATTTATGCGAATTAATTTGCAGAACGCAGAGAAATGCCAACACTGAGGGAGGAAATTCAATTAAGAGAGCAACCAAAAGTTACATTGCAGCGTGACGATATACCTTACGTGGATGTTGGTAATGAAAATCCAACCTGCGATTGAAATTTTATGTTTTGTGATTATTCGGAAATTTATTCTGGAAATGGATGAGTCTGGACTCTTGGTGAGGAGGAATGATTCTCATCAAATGTCTTTCAAAATCAGACTAATCCTGTAATATTGAAAATATTTTACTTTCCTGTCTGGACTTGAAATTCTTTCAAAGAAATTTTATTTTTAAGTATTTAAGACAATCTATCAGCGCTGGATTAACATGGATAAAATCAAAAAATGTATACTGGCGTATAAGAGATTGACAGAGCATTGTAGAGTTCCATGCAAAGAAATTTAATGAATTTTAAAATTAATCCAAGAAATGCTTTCTAAAACCAATCCACAGATTTATTCAGAATTCAAAAGTTTTTCTTTGATTACATTTCTTTGAATCAAATAAATTAGAAAATGTATGTAAATATATATTTATGTAAACATGAAGTTCTTCCGTGAAAGACAAAAAAAATATTTTTCTGACCTTTATAATTATTTTTTTTTATTTAAAAATAATTCGAACCAAATGAATAAAATTGTTGTTTTTTTCAATTAAAATCAAATAATATGGAAGCTGTTAGTTAGGTAAAATAAAAAATCTCATTGTATATATGTATGTAGTTGATTTTTATCTCTTATGAGAGATCCAACTGTCAATTGATGGCTCAATTTAATAAAATTAATTCAAGATTTATACTAACACGAGCGCGTTCAAATAAATAAATTCTTCGCATGAGTTCGCAGTTACATGACAAAAAAAAACTCCTCATGGAAAAGCACTCACCATCCTCTAATTTTGTCACACAATTTGAGCTTTACACGTATAATTAAAAGCTGTTGTTCAATTAAGTTCTCGTAAGTAAATCAAATGAATTGTCACATTGATGTGTATAAGAAGAAAGCGATGTTGGACTGTGAAAGATGTTTCAATATAGAAAATTTTATGGAAAACAAGATGTATATTATTTGCCAGCAAATCTTCATTAAGTGAAAATGAAAAATTTCCACCCGGAAGTGCATCTGATCGAGGGAAACCTTCATTGCGAATGTTTTACTATACATACCTACGCATGTAATGAGAAATGTACCAAAAAATTAAGCCAGAAAAAGTTAGAATTTTTTTCATTTTTATTCAACAAAAAAGCATGAAATTAGGTTAAACAATATTTTATTATAAATCCAATAAAAATGCCCATGTTGTGATTAAAAATATATAATGCGTTTTATTTAATAGTTGTCCAAGCAAAAGTCGTAATACATTCAGTTCACAATAATTATAAAGTTATTTGGGTGGAAGATGAGGGCGATTAACTTACTGGAAGTTTCTGAAATGTGATTGATTATCCTTGACTACCCAATCAATTATAACACCTTTCACTCCGTAGGCAATCTCACTGGCAGTTCCACCATTTCCCACGAAAACAATTCTCTTTCTATCCGTGATCCTTCTTTGAAATTCCTGCACTGATTCTGTGTCACGAATCCCAATTATATGGGGGTGCTCTTCTATTAAATTGGGACAAGCTCCTGCGCAGAATGAGTCGAGACTCTGTTACGAGGATTATTTAGTTTTCCTAAACTTTTTTTTCTCTAATGCTTTTCTTTAATGCTTCTTTCCTTTAGCAAAATGCATGATCAGGTGTCGTCTTATATATTTCTTCGTTAAAAATATTTGACCACACAGAGCACATTCGAAGTTCTTACGATTCGTTTCATGCAGTTTCGAATGTTGATTCAGATAATATATAATCTTAAATCCTTTTCCACATATCTTGCACACATGGAGCTCTTCACTGCTATGTATCATGTGATGCTGTCGAAGAGTGTTTTTCGTTTTAAAAGTTTTGCCACATTCTTGGCATTCGTGGTCTCTCCTCTCTAAATGTGACTTAAGATGTATGGCAAGATAATTCTTTGTAGAAAATGCTTTTTCGCAGATTGTACATTTGAAGATTTTCTCTCTATGAAGCTTTTCATGCTTCCTGAGGTTATTTTTTTTTCTGGAACGTCTTTGAGCAGATGCTGCACTGAAAATCCTCAAAGTGCGTTCTCAGTTCCGGAGATCCTTTGTCTTGCTGATTTAGGCCAGAAGTAGTTTTCTCTGGACTTCCAGATATCTCCACTCCGTGATGTCTCTTCTTATGCTTTGTAAGTTCGAAGAATCGGATGTATGATCTTGAGCAACTTTCGCAACGGAAACTCCTCCTCTTCTTTGTTTCAACATTGTCTTCTTGGCATGTATCTGAGGAACTTGACCAATCGTGGTGGTTCTTCTTTTTCTGCACTCCCTTCACCTCTTTCTGTCTATCACCTTTGACCCTGAAAATGCATTGAAGATTATCATAGTCATAACCTCTAAAAAAAAGAGATTATTTTCAGAGGACTCTACCTTTTGGCTGCGATGTTTTTCTTTTGAATCACCTTCATTGTGTCAGCACTGGATGCGAGTAATTAAAGTCTTCGTCCTGATTTTTGCAGAGATATGAACTGTTTTATTGGTGGAAAATTTGAAAAAAATGTGTCAAAAACTTTCCTTACCAAAATAAAAATGGCAAATAAACAACAATCTCATTCCAATCTTTCCAATGGAAATCAATTGATAGATTTTTAATCTTTCCAAGGGCGCTAAAATTTAAATTCAAAACTCATAATTTAGATTTTAATTTCTTTATTTTTTTCCTACTTTTTTCTCTATCATAAACTTTATTCACTTTATTACTATCACATCCAACTTTTTAATGTCTTCATTATTACACCAAAGTCCGTATACTTATTTTTTCTGTACACCGCAATTAATCTTTTTGCCATTAACCACTTTGTGACTTTTCCTGGAAGTTAATGGTTTATTTTTTAATACAATAATTAAATAGAAAGGAGCCGGTAAGTTTTACTAACCGTTCTTTCGCTTTTCCATCAATTTTTATTCAAAACGCGATTTTTCTTTAGAAAAAAAAACCATGAGAACATAAACTTAAAAAAAGATGGTTCCAATAAGTGGGTGTGAAAATTAATGTGGCGATGAAAATTCGATTGAATTTGACCAAAATACGGTTCAAATAAATGGGTGGGAAACTAATGTGGGGATGAAGATCCAGGACGAGAATTATTTGTACAAAAAAACGCCCTTTTCAAGGCAAAAAAGACATTGAATAAAGAGTTTTAATGAATTTTTATACAAAAAAAACATTTAATTTTATTTAATAAATTTCAATTAAATAAAAAATCTTTTTTATTTAAGAAAAATAATTATTCTTATTACTCTTTAAAAAAATTAATTTTGTGGGCTCTGAAAAGAGCAATTTTAACTCTTTTTGGGAGCCAAATCAATTCCCTGCTGGCTTCCATGTGGCCGTACAGCAATCCCCAGCCGCATAAATATCCACCAGGGATGTTCGCATGAGTTCATTGACTGAAATCCCACCGTCTGTGGCACGCTCCAGTGGTGAATCTACCGTGTAATCAATTCTGGGATTGACACCACTTGCTGAAACGACAAAGTCGCACTCAAGAGTTAGTGAATGTTGACGGAATCCGGGAGATTGCGTCCACTTCCGGAAACATCAGGCATTCAATGCCAATCGGGACCCAAAGCTGCTCCATTATTTCCCTGCGTTTCACCTGCGGAGAAGAAGGAACAAAGTTTAATCGATTTAATCGATTTTTGAGAGATCCTTAAGAGGAAAATTAGTAATCATCTCACCACAATGGAGCCTTTTCCCTGCAGATTCTTCTTGAAGAATTCAGCAGCTCCTGGATCAAGGAATGTGGAGGAAATGTGATTGATTATCCCTGACTACCCAATCATTTGTAACACCTTTCACTGCGTAGGCAATCTCACTGGCAATTCCACCATTTCCCACGAGAACAATTCTCTTCCTATCCGTGATCCTTCTCTGAAATTCCTGCACTGATTCTGTGTCACGAATCCCAATTAAATGGGGGTGCTCTTCTATTAAATTGGGACTGGGAGCTCCTGTGCAGAATGAGTCGAGACTCTGTTACGAGGATTATTTTCTCTTCTGGACAGAGAAAGGCAATTGTCTCAGCACACGATACTCCGGCAATTCCTCCTCCCATAATCCTTCGGAATTAGGCAGAAGACTACACGAGACCTGCAAACAACACCAAAATCATCAGAAGAGTTTTTAACATAAAAATAATGCAAAATTCTTACCCGGAAGAAGGGAATTTTCTGAAACCAACAAACTCTCACAACACGGAGCTTCTGCTTCTTGGTGCCCCAGTCACCAGCACACACCTTCTCCAGGGAACGCACATTCCGGGATGTGAGGGTGATGCGAATACGATGAACTGAAGCAACTTCCGCCTGGGGCTTCTCCTCAATATCTATCTATCAGCAGCCTGTGGAAAACACGTTGCGAAGCAATTTTATTTACATTTCTCACGAAAAACAAACAAAATCACGCGTATTTCTACGAATTGACCACAAGATGGGATTATGCTGGAACTTACCATGCTTTGGGAGATGTTTCCTGGGCGAGATGGTTGTTTTTCACGTAAAAATTGCAACCAGCGCTGAATCAGAACAACTGACTCGCACGAACGCTTGCAGAGCACAAAAAGGAACCCTCCTACGCCAACTTTTTAACAAGGGGAAAACTTCCATGGAATTTCTTTGATGAAGTTCACCCGAGGAAGACAATATTGTGGATATTTTGTCCAGCATCCTAACACGTTTTAATTATACACGTTTTATGGCCAAATATTGTGAAATTAACTTCAAAATTTTTCCTCATTTCCGTTTTTTTTTTAAATGAAGTTTCAACGTAATTTCATGTTTCTCACTTTTTCACTTCTTCACAGCTAACAGCGCCAAAAGCTTCCAGCGGAGCTTTTTGAAACTGATTCCACCTGATTTCTTTCTTCTGCAAGATCCGGAGAAATCTGCCCGGAATTCCCCTTTTAGCTGTGATACAGAGTTCCAGGAAAAGCAGGAAGCCTTGGAGTACGCATATCCTGAACATTGGCAAGTGGGGCAGCAGCTGAGTGAACGAATTGAGGGTTCGGTGTCCTTTCTGCGTGAGATTGATTCATTTCTGAAGGATCACGGAGCTGAGAGAACACCTGGAAAGCAATCGGAGAAGTCTATAATCAATCTCAGTGACATTTCAATGGGAGATCTTCAACCCGTGGGCAGGAGTGGAGATTTTGAGACGATGCCGGGGGGGATTTGCATGAGAAGGCAACACACAATGCACTGCAGAGGCACACAGAATCAATGGGTAAGGAGGATGAGGGGATCGAGGGATTTGGAGACTTCCACCCCGGCAGTTAATAGAAGTCTCAATTTCTCATCAAATGGCCAAGATGCTCCTCTGATCAATCTCAGTGAGCTCTTCAGAACAAGAATGAAGTGTTTCATGCAAAAATTATCCTCCTCACAAAGGCAAATGACGACGTGAAGGAGATTACGAAGCAGATGGAACAGCCTGGAGAGTTGAGCAACTTCTGCGTGAATTTCTGGTGCAGACAAAAGAGAAGAAATTCCTCTGCGATGTATGTGGGCTCAGCAAGGGGCGCCTGAAAAAATTCTCTAAAATCATGTCATCCTCCGGATTACATGATTTTGTACCAAAAAATGCCCTTTTCAGGGCAAAAAAAGACATTAAATAAAGAGTTTTAATGGATTTTTATTAAAAAAAAAAAAACATTAAATTTTATTTAATAAATTTCAATTAAAATAAATTCTTCTTTATTAAAAAAAAAAAAGAATAATTATTCTTTATTAAACTCTTTAAAATAACAATTTTGGGGGCTCTGAAAAGAGCCATTTCTTTGCATTTTGGGAGCCAAGCTCCCCATTGTACCGACGTGCACTCGACAGAGTCGAACGCGATACTGATTCTCTTTTTCGTTGCATCTTCCTTTTATAGAGAGATTTCCACTAAACGAACGGGTAACTTTTCATCGAAGCGACCCGGCACTTTTGGGTAAAAATCTGGCTGCTTAAGTACGAGAATTTGTGGGAAATGCTGCTCGTGACAACCAGAAGACCAGGATAATTCCACGTCATCCTCCGGATTACATGATTTTGCACAAAAAACCGCCCTTTTCAGGGCAAAAAAAGACATTGAATAAGGAGTTATCATGAATTTCTTCTAAATAAGAAACGATTAAATTTTTTTCAATGAATTTGGCGTTTTTAATCATTTAGATTATTATTTTATATTTAAAAAACATAATTATTCATTTAAACTCATTAAAGAATTAATTTGTGGGCTCTGAAAAGGGCCATTTTGTCTCATTTTGGAGCCTAAACAAACAGGATAACTTTTCATCGAAGCGACACGGAACTTTTGGGTAAAAACATGTTATAAATAGAGGTGACGCCGTGACTGAAAAATCATTTCTCTGCGAGCTCTCGCAGAGTGAATGTCTTCTGTAGAGGAAGACAAAACTTTTTTTTCAGGAAAATGTTTATGAATGCGGAAAGGAAGGAGGAAAAGACACGCTCAAACCATGGTGAGCTCCACTTCCCCGTGGGACGTAATCCATCGTCTCTTGCGCATGGGAAATTATGCTGGGAATGCCGGTGCTGGTGCTCCTCCGGATTTAAAGATTTCGCACAAAAAACCGCCCTTTTCAGGGCGATAAAAACATTGCATAAAGAGTTTTTTTTCTGAATTTCTTCCAAAAATAATTAGATTTTATTTAATTAATTAGCTGGTCAGAGTGGTGTTCTTCCCAACATTCATGCAGTCTTCATGTCCAAGAAGAAGGCCTTAATTCTCTGAAATCATGTCATCCTCCGGATTTCATGATTTTGTACCAAAAAATGCCCTTTTCAGGGCAAAAAGACATTGAATAAAGAGTAATGAATGAATTTCTATAAAAAAAAACCATTAAATTTTATAAAATAAATTCTTCTTTATTTAACAAAAAAAAATAATTATTCATTTAAATTCTTTAAATTATTTAATTTGTGGGCTCTGAAAAGAGCCATTTCTTTGCATTTTGGGAGCCAAGCTCCCCATTGCATCGACGTGCACTCGACAGAGTCACACGCGATACTGATTCCCTTTTTCGTTGCATCTCCTTTTTTAGAGAGATTTCCCCTAAACGAACATGGTTGCTTTTCATCAAAGCGACCCGGAACTTTTGGGTAAAAATCTGGCTGCTTAAGTACGAGAATTTGTGGGAAATGCTGCTCGTGACAACCAGAAGACCAGGATAATTCCACGTCATCCTCCGGATTACATGATTTTGCACAAAAAACCGCCCTTTTCAGGGCAAAAAAAGACATTGAATAAGGAGTTATCATGAATTTCTTCTAAATAAGAAACGATTAAATTTTTTTCAATGAATTTGGCGTTTTTATTCAATTAGATTATTATTTTATACTTAAAAAACATAATTATTCATTTAAACTCAATAAAGAATTAATTTGTGGGCTCTGATAAGGGCCATTTTGTCTCATTTTGGAGCCTAAACAAACAGGATAACTTTTCATCGAAGCGACACGGAACTTTTGGGTAAAAACATGTTATAAATAGAGGTGACGCCGTGACTGAAAAATCATTTCTCTGCGAGCTCTCGCAGAGTGAATGTCTTCTGTAGAGGAAGACAAAACTTTTTTTTCAGGAAAATGTTTTTGAATGCGGAAAGGAAGGAGGAAAAGACACGCTCAAACCATGGTGAGCTCCACTTCCGCGTGGGACGCATTCATTGTTTCCTGCGCAAGGGAAACCATGCTGAGATGAGAATGCCGGTGCTGGTGCTCCTCCGGATTTAAAGATTTCGCACAAAAAACCGCCCTTTTCAGGGCGACTAAAACATTGCATAAAGAGTTTAAAGAATTTCTGTAAAAAAAAGCCATAAAATTTTATTTAATTTAATTAATTTTTAATTAAATAAATTCTTCATTTAAAAAAAAGAATTTAATTCTTCATTTAAAAAAAAAGAATTTAATTATTCATTTAAATTTTTTATTTCATAAATTTTAATAAAATGAATTTTTTTTATTTAAAAAAAAATAATTATTCTTTATAATCTCTTTAAATTATTTATTTTAAGGGCTCTGAAAAGAGCCATTTCTTTGCATTTTGGGAGCCGTAGCTCCCCATTGTATCGACGTGCACTCGACAGAGTTGCACGCGATACTGATTCTCTTTTTCGTTGCATCTTCTTTTTATAGAGAGATTTCCACTAAACGAACATGGTTGCTTTTCATCAAAGCGAACGGGAACTTTTGGGTAAAAATCTGGCTGCTTAAGTTCGAGAATTTGTGGGAAATGCTGCTCGTGACAACCAGAAGACCAGGATAATTCCACGTCATCCTCGGGATTACATGATTTTGCACAAAAAAATGCCCTTTTCAGGGCAAAAAAAGACATTGAATAAAGAGTTATCATGAATTTCTTCTAAATAAGAAACGATTAAATTTTATTCAATAAATTTGGCGATTTTAAACAATTAGATTATTATTTTATACTTAAAAAACATAATTATTCATTTAAATTCTTTAAAGAATTAATTTGTGGGCTCTGAAAAGGGCCATTTTGTCTCATTTTGGAGCCTAAACGAACAGAATAACTTTTCATCGATGCGACTCGGAACTTTTGGGTAAAAACATGTTATAAATAGAGGTGACGCCGTGACTGAAAAATCAGTTCTCTGCGAGCTCTCGTAGAGTTAACATCTTTTAATTTTTCAGATGTCGGCCGAGAAGCTGGCCCCATTCATCCGCAGATACTTGAAATCTGCCGTCACCAGTGAGTGCTCTTGTACAGACAAAGGGAAAGGGAGCATCTGGCTCCTTCAAATTGGCCATAACATCCAAGGCTGAGGAGAAAACAACAAAACAGAAGCCACGTGCCCCGAAGAGAGCTGCAACGGGAGAGAATAAAACAAAGAAAGTCCCAGCATTGTTAAAGAAGCCAACGGCAGCAGCAAAGAAAGCTGTGACGGCAAAGAAGCCCAAGTGATGAGAAGAAGACCCCGCTGCTTCACGGAAAAAGGCTGGTGGATCAAAGAAGGTAGCGCCAAAGCACAAACCAACAAATCCATCTGCAAAATCAGCGGGAAACCGAAAACACCCAAGAATGCGCTGACCCCAAAAAGACAGCCACAATGAAGAAGTAAAATTCTTCATTTAAATCCACAAAACAGCCCTTTTCAGGGCTCTCAGAAAATCCATAAAGAGTTGATCAATGAATTTCACTATTTTTAAAAAACTTAATTCTCTAAAATCATGTCATCCTCCGGATTTCATGATTTTATACAAAAAAAAGGCCCTTTTCAGGGCGAAAAAGACATTGAATAAAGAATTATGATGAATTTCTATAAAAAAAAAGGCATTAAATTTAATTAAATTAATTAGCTGGCCATCCGCAGTCCGAAAATTGAATTAAATTGCTATCTGGCGCAACAATTGCGAACAAAAAACCGCCCTTTTCAGGGCGACAAAAACATTGAATAAAGAGTTTTATTGAATTTCTTTAAAGAAAAAAAAGCCATAAAATTTTAATTAAAAAATTTTAATTCAATAAAATCTTTTGTACTTAAAAAAATATTTTAATTAATCATTTTTTAACTCTTTAAAAAAATTAATTTTGTGGGCTCTGAAAAGAGCCATTTTTTGTCATTTTAGGAGCCAAACCAATTCCCTGCTGGCTTCCATGTGGCCCTACAGCAATCCCCAGCCGCATAAATATCCACCAGGGATGTTCGCATGAGTTCATTGACTGAAATCCCACCGTCTGTGGCACGCTCCAGTGGTGAATCTACCGTGTAATCAATTCTGGGATTGACACCACTTGCTGAAACGACAAAGTCGCACTCAAGAGTTAGTGAATGTTGACGGAATCCGGGAGATTGCGTCCACTTCCGGAAACATCAGGCATTCAATGCCAATCGGGACCCAAGGCTGCTCCATTATTTCCCTGCGTTTCACCTGCGGAGAAGAAAGAACAAAGTTTAATCAATTTAATCTAGTTTTGAGAGATCCTTAAGAGGAAAATTAGTAATCGTCTCACCATACTGGAGCCTTTTTCCTGCAGATTCTTCTTGAAGAATTCAGCAGCTCCTGGATCAAGGAATGTGGAGGAAATGTGATTGATTATCCTGGACTACCCAATCAATTGTAACACCTTTCACTGCGTAGGCAATCTCACTGGCAATTCCACCATTTCCCACGAAAACAATTCTCTTCCTATCCGTGATCCTTCTCTGAAATTCCTGCACTGATTCTGTGTCACGAATCCCAATTAAATGGGGGTGCTCTTCTATTAAATTGGGACGAGCTCCTGTGCAGAATGAGTCGAGACTCTGTTACGAGGATTATTTTCTCTTCTGGACAGAGAAAGGCAATTGTCTCAGCACACGATACTCCGGCAATTCCTCCCCCCATAATCCTTCGGAATTAGGCAGAAGACTACACGAGACCTGCAAACAACACCAAAATCATCAGAAGAGTTTTTAACATAAAAATAATGCAAAATTCTTACCCGGAAGAAGGGAATTTTCTGAAACCAACAAACTCCCAACAATAAAAACTAACCTCAACACGGAGCTTCTGCTTCTTGGCGCCCCAGTCACCAGGTCAGCACACACCTTCTCCAGGGAACGCACATTCCGGGATGTGAGGGTGATGCGAATACGAAGAACTGAAGCAACTTCCGCCTGGGGCTTCTCCTCGATATCTTTAGCAAACTGCAGCAGCCTGTGGAAAACACGTTGCGAAGCAATTTTATTTACATTTCTCACGAAAAACAAACAAAATCACGCGTATTTCTACGAATTGACCACAAGATGGGATTATGCTGGAACTTACCATGCTTTGGGAGATGTTTCCTGGGCGAGGTGGTTGTTTTTCACGTAAAAATTGCAACCAGCGCTGAATCAGAACAACTGACTCGCACGAACGCTTGCAGAGCACAAAAAAGGAACCCTCCTACGCCAACTTTCAACAAGGGGAAAACTTCCATGGAAATTCTTTGATGAAGTTCACCCGAGGAAGACAATATTGTGGATATTTTGTCCAGCATCCTAACACGTTTTATGGCCAAATATTGTGAAAATTAACCACGACATTTTTCCTCATTTCCGTTTTTTTTTTTTGATTGAGGTTTTAACGTAATTTCATGTTTCTCACTTTTTCACTTCTTCACAGCTAACAGCGCCAAAAGCTTCCAGCGGAGCTTTTTGAAACTGATTCCACCTGATTTCTTTCTTCTGCAAGATCCGGAGAAATCTGCCCGGAATTCCCCTTTTAGCTGTGAAACAGAGTTCCAGGAAAAGCAGGAAGCCTTGGAGTACGCATATCCTGAACATTGGCAAGTGGGGCAGCAGCTGAGTGAACGAATTGAGGGTTCGGTGTCTTTTCTGCGTGAGATTGATTCATTTCTGAAGGATCACGGAGCTGAGAGAACACCTGGAAAGCAATCAGGGAAGTCTATAATCAATCTCAGTGACATTTCAATGGGAGATCTTCAATCCCTGGGCAGGAGTGGAGATTTTGAGACCATGCCGAGGGGGGATTTGCAGCATGAGAAGGCACACAGAATGCACTGCAGAGGCACACAGAATCAATGGGTAGGAGGATGAGGGGATAGAGGGATTTGGAGACTTCCACCCCGGCAGTTAATAGAAGTCTCAATTTCTCATCAAATGCCCAAGATGCTCCTCTGATTAATCTCAGTGATCTCTTCATAACAAGAATGAAGTGTTTCATGCAAAATTAATCCTCCTCACAAAGGCAAATGACGACGTGAAGGAGATTACGAAGAAGCAGATGGAACAGCCTGGAGAGTTGAGTAACTTCTGCGTGAATTCCTGGTGCACACAAAAGAGAAGAAATTCCTCTGCGATGTATGTGGATTCAGCAAGGGGCGCCTGAAAAAATTCTCTAAAATCATGTCATCCTCCGGATTTCATGATTTTGTACCAAAAAATGCCCTTTTCAGGGCAAAAAGACATTAAATAAAGAGTTTTAATGAATTTTTATCAAAAAAAAAATATTAAATTTTATTTAATAAATTCTTTTTTTTATTAAAAAAAAATTATTCTTTAATAAACTCTTTAAAAATTAATTTTGGGCTCTGAAAAGAGCCATTTCTTTGCATTTTGGGAGTCAAGCTCCCCATTGTACCGACGTGCACTCGACAGAGTCGCACGCGATACTGATTCTCTTTTTCGTTGCATCTTCCTTTTATAGAGAAAGTTCCCCTAAACGAACAGGGTTGCTTTTCATAGAAGTGTCTCGAAACTTTTGGGTAAAAATCTGGCTGCTTAAGTTCGAGAATTTGTGGGAAATGCTGCTCGTGACAACCAGAAGACCAGGATAATTCCACGTCATCTTCCGGATTACATGATTATGCACAAAAAATGCCCTTTTCAGGGCGAAAAAAGACATTGAATAAAGAGTTATCATGAATTTCTTCTAAATAAGAAACTATTAAATTTTATGCAATAAATTTGGCGTTTTTAATCAATTAGATTATTATTTTATACTTAAAAAACATAATTATTCATTTAAACTCAATAAAGAATTAATTTGTGGGCTCTGAAAAGGGCCATTTTAACTCTTTTTGGAGCCTATACGAACAGGATAACTTTTCATCGAAGCGACCCGGAACTTTTGGGTAAAAGCATGTTATAAATAGAGGTGACGCCGTGGCTGAAAAATCATTTCTCTGCGAGCTCTCGTGGAGTAAATGTCTTCTGTTGAGGAAGACAAAATGTTTTTTTTTTTCAGGGAAATGTTTTTGAATGCGGAAAGGAAGGAGGAAAAGACACGCTCAAACCATCGTGAGCTCCACTTCCCCATGGGACGTAATCCATCGTCTCTTGCGCATGGGAAATTATGCTGGGAATGCCGGTGCTGGTGCTCCTCCGGATTTAAAGATTTCGCACAAAAATCCGCCCTTTTCAGGGCGATAAAAACATTGCATAAAGAGTTTAAATGAATTTATTTAATAAAAAAGTCATAAAATTTTATTTAATTAATTAGCTGGCCATCCGCAGAGAATTGAATTAATTTCTCTTTGGCGTAACAATTTCTCATCGTGGTGATCTACATAACATTCAGGCAGTTCTCCTGCCCAAGAAGAGCAAAAAGATGGCCTAAATTCTCTAAAATCATGTCATCCTCCGGATTTCATGATTTTGTACCAAAAAATGCCCTTTTCAGGGCAAAAAGACATTAAATAAAGAGTTTTAATGAATTTTTATCCAAAAAAAAACATTAAATTTTATTTATAAATTGTTTTTTATTAAAAAAAAAAAAGAATAATTATTCTTTATCAAACTCTTGAAAAAATAATTTTGGGGGCTCTGAAAAGAGCCATTTCTTTGCATTTTGGGAGCCAAGCTCCACATTGTACCGACGTGCACTCGACAGAGTCACACGCGATACTGATTCCCTTTTTCGTTGCATCTTCTTTTTATAGAGAGATTTCCCCTAAACGAACATGGTTGCTTTTCATCAAAGCGACCCGGAACTTTTGGGTAAAAATCTGGCTGCTTAAGTACGAGAATTTGTGGGAAATGCTGCTCGTGACAACCAGAAGACCAGGATAATTCCACGTCATCCTCCGGATTACATGATTTTGCACAAAAAACCGCCCTTTTCAGGGCAAAAAAAGACATTGAATAAAGAGTTATCATGAATTTCTTCTAAATAAGAAACGATCAAATTTTTTTCAATGAATTTGGCGTTTTTATTCAATTAGATTATTATTTTATACTTAAAAAACATAATTATTCATTTAAACTCAATAAAGAATTAATTTGTGGGCTCTGATAAGGGCCATTTTGTCTCATTTTGGAGCCTAAACAAACAGGATAACTTTTCATCGAAGCGACACGGAACTTTTGGGTAAAAACATGTTATAAATAGAGGTGACGCCGTGACTGAAAAATCATTTCTCTGCGAGCTCTCGCAGAGTGAATGTCTTCTGTAGAGGAAGACAAAACTTTTTTTTCAGGAAAATGTTTTTGAATGCGGAAAGGAAGGAGGAAAAGACACGCTCAAACCATGGTGAGCTCCACTTCCGCGTGGGACGTAATCCATCGTCTCTTGCGCATGGGAAATTATGCTGGGAATGCCGGTGCTGGTGCTCCTCCGGATTTAAAGATTTCGCACAAAAAACCGCCCTTTTCAGGGCGATGAAAACAATGCATAAAGAGTTTTTTTTTAATGAATTTCTTTAAAAAAGAAAACATTTAATTTTATTTAATTAATTAGCTGATCATCCGCAATGAAAGAATTAAATTTAATTGCTCATTGTGTGAGTTTCTACCCAACATTCAGGCAGTCCTCCTGCCCAAGAAGAGCAAGAAGAAGGCATAAAATTATCCCAAATCATGTCATCCTCTGGATTTCATGATTTTAAAGAAAAAAACGCCCTTTTCAGGGCGACAAAAGTATTAAGTAAAGAGTTTATCTTGAGTTTCTTTAAAAAATCCCATAAAATTTTGTTTAATAAATTTAAATTGATTAAATTCTTTTTTATTAAAATAAAATATTTTAATTATTCATTTAAACTCTTTATCTACGCGATTTTTCTTAAGAAAAATCTGAGACATAAATTTAAAGAAAGACGGTTCCAATAAGTGGGTGTGAAAAGTAATGTGGCGACGAAAATCGATTAGAATTTTGACAAAATGCGGTTCCAATAAGTGGGTGGGAAGTTGATGTAGGGTTGAGAATCGAGGGCAAAAATTAGTTTTCTATGAGCTCTCGTAGAGTTTATGTCTTCCGTGGAGGAAGACATAACATTTTGGTGAGCTCCACTTCCCCGTGGGACGTAATCCATCGTCTCTTGCGCATGGGAAACTATGCTGGGAATGCCGGTGCTGGTGCTCCTCCGGATTTGATGGTTTCGCACCAAGAAAAGCGCCCTTTTCAGGGCGAAAAAAACCTTGCATAAAGAGTTTTATTGGATTTCTTAAAAAAAAACTATTTAATTTATTTTATTAGCTGATCATCCGCAATGAAAGAATTGAATTTAATTGCTCATTGTGTGAGTTTCTACCCAACATTCAGGCAGTCCTCCTGCCCAAGAAGAAGGCCTAAATTCTCTGAAATCATGTCATCTTCCGGATTTCATGATTTCGCACAAAAAACCGCCCTTTTCAGGGCGACAAAAACATTAAATTAAGAGTTTGTGTGAATTTCTTTAAAAAAAAACATTAAATTTAATTAATAAATTAAACATTTTAATTAAATTATTATTTTATTCAAAAAAAATAATTAATTATTCATTTGAACTCTTTAAAAATTAATTTTGGGGGCTCTGAAAAGAGCCATTTCTATGAGAACATAAACCTGAAAAAAGACGGTTCCAATAAATGGGTGGGAAAAGTAATGTGGGGACGAAAATCGAGGACGAATTTAGTTTTCTACGAGCTCTCGTAGAATTGATGTATCCTGCAAAGGAAGGCATCTCTGCTGTGGTCATCAAGTAGATGATCAGCATCAATGCTGGACGTCCAAACGGAAATGACGTATAGTGATGGGAAATTTTCCGTGGTAATCGACAAGGGAACATTGGATGCTTTCGATGCTTTGATGACGGATGATAGCCCGGAAACCCTGACTACGGTGCGGAAGTACTGGTGCGAAGTGATACGATGCCTTCGCCTTGGTGGACGATACATTTGCATTTCCCTGCTGCAGCAGCACATCCTTGAGGCAATTGTACGGCATTTTTCTGCGGAAAATTTCATCGTGCGCATAAATCGATGCCACGAAGCAGAGTTGAAGAGTAGTGAGAATAGCAAGGATGGCACAGCAATAGCCATGAAGTGGTGATTCTGGTGTCCTGTGGCAGTGCTCAGTGGCCGGATGTACCCATTCTACGGGCGGAAGGACAGAAGAAAGTTTAAAATTCTCTAAAATCATGTTATCCTCCGGATTTCATGATTTTATACAAAAAAATGCCCTTTTCAGGGCAAAAAGACATTAAATAAAGATTTATGATGAATTTCTTTGAAATATATTAGGTTTTATTAAATTAATTAAGCGTTTTAATTAAAAAATTATATTTATTCATTGAACTCTTTAAAAAAAATTAATTTGTTGGGCTCTGAAAAGAGCCATTTTATGTCATTTTAGGAGCCAAACCAATTCTCTGCTGGCTTCCATGTGGCCGTACAGCAATCCCCAGCCGCATAAATATCCACCAGGGATGCTCGCATGAGTTCATTGACTGAAATCCCACCGTCTGTGGCACGCTCCAGTGGTGAATCTACCGTGTAATCAATTCTGGGATTGACACCACTTGCTGAAACGACAAAGTCGCACTCAAGAGTTAGTGAATGTTGACGGAATCCGGGAGATTGCGTCCACTTCCGGAAACATCAGGCATTCAATGCCAATCGGTACCCAAGGCTGCTCCACAATTTCCCTGCGTTTCACCTGCGGAGAAGAAGGAACAAAGTTTAATCGATTTTTGAGAGATCCTTAAGAGGAAAATTAGTAATCGTCTCACCATACTGGAGCCTTTTTCCTGCAGATTCTTCTTAAAGAATTCAGCAGCTCCTGGATCAAGGAATGTGGAGGAAATGTGATTGATTATCCCTGACTACCCAATCATTTGTAACACCTTTCACTGCGTAGGCAATCTCACTGGCAATTCCACCATTTCCCACGAGAACAATTCTCTTCCTATCCGTGATCCTTCTCTGAAATTCCTGCACTGATTCTGTGTCACGAATCCCAATTAAATGGGGGTGCTCTTCTATTAAATTGGGACTGGGAGCTCCTGTGCAGAATGAGTCGAGACTCTGTTACGAGGATTATTTTCTCTTCTGGACAGAGAAAGGCAATTGTCTCAGCACACGATACTCCGGCAATTCCTCCTCCCATAATCCTTCGGAATTAGGCAGAAGACTACACGAGACCTGCAAACAACACCAAAATCATCAGAAGAGTTTTTAACATAAAAATAATGCAAAATTCTTACCCGGAAGAAGGGAATTTTCTGAAACCAACAAACTCTCACAACACGGAGCTTCTGCTTCTTGGTGCCCCAGTCACCAGGTCAGCACACACCTTCTCCAGGGAACGCACATTCCGGGATGTGAGGGTGATGCGAATACGATGAACTGAAGCAACTTCCGCCTGGGGCTTCTCCTCAATATCTATAGCTAACTGCAGCAGCCTGTGGAAAACACGTTGCGAAGCAATTTTATTTACATTTCTCACGAAAAACAAACAAAATCACGCGTATTTCTACGAATTGACCACAAGATGGGATTATGCTGGAACTTACCATGCTTTGGGAGATGTTTCCTGGGCGAGATGGCTGTTTTTCACGTAAAAATTGCAACCAGCGCTGAATCAGAACAACTGACTCGCACGAACGCTTGCAGAGCACAAAAAAGGAACCCTCCTACGCCAACTTTCAACAAGGGGAAAACTTCCATGGAATTTCTTTGATGAAGTTCACCCGAAGAAGACAATATTGCGGATATTTTGTCCAGCATCCTAACACGTTTTAATTACACGTTTTATAGCCAAATATTGTGAAAATTAACCACGACATTTTTCCTCATTTCCGTTTTTTTTTTTGATTGAGGTTTTAACGTAATTTCATGTTTCTCACTTTTTCACTTCTTCACAGCTAACAGCGCCAAAAGCTTCCAGCGGAGCTTTTTGAAACTGATTCCACCTGATTTCTTTCTTCTGCAAGATCCGGAGAAATCTGCCCGGAATTCCCCTTTTAGCTGTGATACAGAGTTCCAGGAAAAGCAGGAAGCCTTGGAGTACGCATATCCTGAACATTGGCAAGTGGGGCAGCAGCTGAGTGAACGAATTGAGGGTTCGGTGTCCTTTCTGCGTGAGATTGATTCATTTCTGAAGGATCACGGAGCTGAGAGAACACCTGGAAAGCAATCAGGAGAAGTCTATAATCAATCTCAGTGACATTTCAATGGGAGATCTTCAATCCCGTGGGCAGGAGTGGAGATTTTGAGACCATGCCGAGGGGGGATTTGCAGCATGAGAAGGCACACAGAATGCACTGCAGAGGCACACAGAATCAATGGGTAGGAGGATGAGGGGATAGAGGGATTTGGAGACTTCCACCCCGGCAGTTAATAGAAGTCTCAATTTCTCATCAAATGGCCAAGATGCTCCTCTGATTAATCTCAGTGATCTCTTCATAACAAGAATGAAGTGTTTCATGCAAAATTAATCCTCCTCACAAAGGCAAATGACGACGTGAAGGAGATTACGAAGAAGCAAATGGAACAGCCTGGAGAGTTGAGCAAATTCTGCGTGAATTTCTGGTGCAGACAAAAGAGAAGAAATTCCTCTGCGATGTATGTGGGCTCAGCAAGGGGCGCCTGAAAAAATTCTCTAAAATCATGTCATCCTCCGGATTTCATGATTTTGTACCAAAAAATGCCCTTTTCAGGGCAAAAAAAAAACGCATAAAATAGAGTTTTAATGAATTTTTATACAAAAAAAAAACATTTAATTTTATTTAATAAATTATAATTAAAATAAATTCTTCTTTATTTAAAAAAAAAAGAACAATTATTCTTAAAAAACTCTTTAAAATATTAATTTTGTGGGCTCTGAAAAGAGCCATTTCTTTGCATTTTTGGAGCCAAAGCTCCTCATTGCACCGACGTGCACTCGAAAGAGTCGCACGCGATACTGATTCTCTTTTTCGTTGCATCTTCTTTTTATAGAGAGATTTCCCCTAAACGAACAGGGTTACTTTTCATCAAAGCGAACGGGAACTTTTGGGTAAAAATCTGGCTGCTTAAGTTCGAGAATTTGTGGGAAATGCTGCTCATGACAACCAGAAGACCAGGATAATTCCACGTCATCCTCCGGATTACATGATTTTGCACAAAAAACCGCCCTTTTCAGGGCGAAAAAAGACATTGAATAAAGAGTTATCATGAATTTCTTCTAAGTAAGAAACGATTAAATTTTTTTCAATGAATTTGGCGTTTTTAATCATTTAGATTATTATTTTATACTTAAAAAACATAATTATTCATTTAAATTCTTTAAAGAATTAATTTGTGGGCTCTGAAAAGGGCCATTTTGTCTCATTTTGGAGCCTAAACAAACAGGATAACTTTTCATCGAAGCGACACGGAACTTTTGGGTAAAAGCATGCTATAAATAGAGGTGACGCCGTGGCTGAAAAATCATTTCTCTGCGAGCTCTCGCAGAGTGAATGTCTTCTGTTGAGGAAGACAAAATGTTTTTTTTTTCAGGGAAATGCATGAATGCGCAAAGGAAGGAGGAAAAGACACGCTCAAACCATGGTGAGCTCCGCTTTCCCGTGGGACGCATCCATTGTTTCCTGCGCATGGCAAAACCATGCTGAGAATGCCGGTGCTGGTGCTCCTCCGGATTTCATGGGTTTCGCACCAAGAAAACCGCCCTTTTCAGGGCGACAAAAACCTTGCATAAAGAGTTTAAATGAATTTCTTAAAAAAAGTCCATTTAATTTTATTAAATTAATTAACTGATCATCCGTAATGAAGGAATTTAATTTAATTGCTCATTGTGTGATGTTCTTCCGAACATTCAGGCAGTTCTCCTGACCAAGAAGATGAAGAAGAAAGGCTAAATTCTCTGAATCATGTCATCCTCCGGATTTCATGATTTCACACAAAAAATGCCCTTTTCAGGGCAAAAAAAGACATTAAATAAAGAGTTTTAATGAATTTTTATACAAAAAAAAACCATTTAATTTTATTTAATAAATTTCAATTAAATAAAAAATCTTTTTTATTTAAGAAAAATAATTATTCTTATTACTCTTTAAATTATTTAATTTGTGGGCTCTGAAAAGAGCCATTTCTTTGCATTTTTGGAGCCAAAGCTCCCCATTGCATCGACGTGCACTCGACAGAGTCACACGCGATACTGATTCTCTTTTTTGTTGCATCTTCATTTTATAGAGAGATTTCCCCTAAACGAACAGGGTTGCTTTTCATCGAAGCGACCCGGAACTTTTGGGTAAAAATCTGGCTGCTTAAGTTCGAGAATTTGTGGGAAATGCTGCTCGTGACAACCAGAAGACCAGGATAATTTCACGTCATCCTCCGGATTACATGATTTTGCACAAAAAACCGCCCTTTTCAGGGCGAAAAAAGACATTGAATAAAGAGTTATCATGAATTTCTTCTAAGTAAGAAACGATTAAATTTTTTTCAATGAATTTGGCGTTTTTAATCATTTAGATTATTATTTTATACTTAAAAAACATAATTATTCATTTAAATTCTTTAAAGAATTAATTTGTGGGCTCTGAAAAGGGCCATTTTGTCTCATTTTGGAGCCTAAACAAACAGGATAACTTTTCATCGAAGCGACACGGAACTTTTGGGTAAAAACATGTTATAAATAGAGGTGACGCCGTGGCTGAAAAATCATTTCTCTGCGAGCTCTCGCAGAGTGAATGTCTTCTGTTGAGGAAGACAAAATGTTTTTTTTTTCAGGGAAATGCATGAATGCGCAAAGGAAGGAGGAAAAGACACGCTCAAACCATGGTGAGCTCCGCTTTCCCGTGGGACGCATCCATTGTTTCCTGCGCATGGCAAAACCATGCTGAGAATGCCGGTGCTGGTGCTCCTCCGGATTTCATGGGTTTCGCACCAAGAAAACCGCCCTTTTCAGGGCGATTGAAATAATGTATAGAGAGTTTTTTTTTATGAATTTCTTTTAAAAATAATTAGATTTTATTGAATAAATTATGCGTTTTTAATTAATAAAAAATTTATTATTTAAAAATGAAGAATAATTATTCAAAAAAATAATTTCGCACAAAAAACCGCCCTTTTCAGGGCGACAAAATATTAAATAAAGAGTTATATTGAATTTCTTTGAAAAGCAATTCAATTTAATTGATAAAATATGCGTTTTGCTTGTGCACAAAATTACGCGATTTTTCTTCAGAGAGAAGGGATGAACATAAACAGAAACGGTTCCAATAAGTGGGTGGGAAAAGTAATGTGGCGACGAAAATCGAGTAGAATTTTGACCAAAATGCGGTTCCAATAAGTGGGTGGGAAATTAATGTGGGGAAGAGAATCGAGGATGAAAATTAGTTCTCTGCCAGCTCTCACAGAGTTAATGTCTTCCGTGGAGGAAGACATAACATTTTGGTGAGCTCCACTTCCCCGTGGGACGCATCCATTGTTTCCTGCGCATGGGAAACCATGCTGAGAATGCCGGTGCTGGTGCTCCTCCGGATTTGATGGTTTCGCACCAAGAAAACCGCCCTTTTCAGAGCGACAAAAATATTAAATAAAGAGTTTTTTTCTGAATTTCTTCCAAAAATAATTAGATTTTATTTAAATAATTATCTGGTCAGCCG
The DNA here is from genome assembly GCF_024334085.1 of Lutzomyia longipalpis. Taxonomy (NCBI): domain Eukaryota; kingdom Metazoa; phylum Arthropoda; class Insecta; order Diptera; family Psychodidae; genus Lutzomyia; species Lutzomyia longipalpis. The sequence goes on from NC_074708.1 coordinate 40,619,719, forward strand.
CAATCAAAGAATTGAATTCAGTGTTCTCTGGCGTAACAATTTCTCATCGTGGTGTTCTGCCCAAGATTCAGGCTGTTCTCCTGCCCAAGAAGAGCAAGAGGAAGGCCTAAATTCTCTGAAATCATGTCTTCTTCCGGATTTCATGATTTTAAACAAAAAAACGCCATTTTAAGGGCGACAAAAACATTACATAAAGAGTTTGTGTGAATTTCTTTAAAAAAAAACATTAAATTTTCTTTAATAAATTAAACATTTTAATTAAATTATTATTTTTATTTAAAAAATAATTATTCATTTAAATTCTCTAAAGAATTAATTTTGAGGGCTCTAAAAAGTCATTTCTATGGGAACATAAAACTTTAGAAGGACGGTTCCAATAAGTGGGCGTGAAAAGTAATGTGGCGACGAAAATTGAGTAGAATTTTGACCAAAATGCGGTTCCAATAAATGGGTGGGAAATTAATGTGGGGAAGAGAATCGAGGACGAAAATTAGTTCTCTGCCAGCTCTCGCAGAGTTAATGTCTTCCGTGGAGGAAGACATAACATTTTTGTGAGCTCCACTTCCCCGTGGGACGTAATCCATCGTCTGCGCAT